>NC_084805.1:23098084-23398084 GCF_963583255.1 Pyrus communis
AGTGTTTTAAGTAGGAATTTTTCAAAGAATTTTAAAAAGTTGAGAAATTTGAGAGAATTTGAAAGATTTTGTAGTGTATTTTTAGCATTCACAAATCTCATCTCTTCCCTTGAGATATCCATGGAATTGAATCAAAATTTGACTTGAAATCTTTACAAATCAATTAAACTATAAGAACAAACAAAACACATGAAAGGGAAAGGTGGGGATTTTTTGGAGATTAGCGGCAAGACTGAGTACAAATACGCACTGTGTCTACATGCTAATAGGTACGACTATATATTGAAGCACCATGAAAATAATAAGGAGTCCTTATACAAATTCGGAAGAGAAAAGCAATACCTTGAGGAATGGAGGAAGACTGTTCTTCTTTTGTTTGAGAGAAGAAGACTGTTCCTGTTCTATATGATGAACGTGAAAAGAAATCAAAGGAGGTAGAGTTGGATTCATGGCATTTAGTATTTATACCACACACCCTCAAATCTATCAAAATTGATCATTCATTAAAATCCTAAAAAATGTTTGGTATTCTCACTATTCGTACAATTGGATGGATTTAAAAAAAAAAAACGTAATTAACTTCCCATAGATTTGGATGTATTCTTTAAAATCCTCTTAAATTTCAGCCGTAAGCAACAGGGGAACTACTTATCTAGTCCGAATACTGGTGAATCAACACTCACTCACACACCTTTTGCCCTTTTCACTATTTTTCTTTATATTTTTATGCCTCAAGTTGGTAAAGGGTCAGTTAAACTCATTGAATCTGCCATGGAAGTGGTTGGTTTGTCAACAGAGTTGCAGATGGACTTGAGCTATGAAAATATTCCATTTCAAATCAAACCCAGAAGTTTAGTAACCAATTCAATCGGCAAAGTAAGATCAAAATTTAAAACCTATAATCTATAACGTAAGAACATATTGACCCATGGTAAAAAATCAAAACCAAAGAAGAAGAATTTGATTTGCACCTGAAATCCAATTGAATCACTCGTCCATGCCCCGAAATTGAATTTGAATCAAAACCAATCATTCTTCAGGGAGACAAAAAATGGTTAAAAAATTAAAAAGTGCGAGCAGATGCAGAATCATGTTTTAGCGGGCTCGAAGGGAGAAAATTTTTTTTCTGTTGTTATCTAAATAAAAATAAAAACAATCTAAAGATAAATGAAAAGAAAAAACTATGCAAATCCATCAAAATCCACAAATAAAATCTATACAAATTCATAAAAATCTATATAAATCAGTCAAAATCTATATAGAATTGTAACTCCATTAAAATCTTTTGAAATCTATCATTTAAAAAAATCTATTAAAATCATTTGAAATTCAAATTGACTACACCCCTTAACTACCTATGATTTCAAACTCCTTTAAAATCCTTTTTTTAAATATTAATTGACTAAATCCGAATTTTAAAGTCTACCAAAATCCTACCAAATTCTAATTTAACTACACCTCTAAAATCTCTCAAAATCTCAATTGAATACGTCCTTCTAAGATAGAGAGCAGAGAAATAGAGGGAGGAGTGGACAAGGTCAACAGAGATTGACGGAGAAAGAACCTGGCTTCTCTGCCCTCCCAATTCCCATACACTCTTATTTTCTCCTATTTGTGCAGTCACGGTTAAACCATGTCAACATTTTATATCACTATTGTTTTTTGTCTTATTATTGCTATAAAAAAATTAATATAAAATGTTAACGTAGCTTAATTATGACCGTACAAAATAAGAGAGAATAAAAGCGTATGAAAACTAAAAGGGCAGAGAAGCCGGGTCTAGAAAGAAAACGAGAAGAAGATGGTGAGGTCCATAAAAAGTCATTAGATACAGACAGAGAAAATATAAGATAATATTATTTTATATTATATTTTATCTATTTTTGTTAATATAAAATAATAATCGTTTAATATCAATTGCTCGGACAATTTAATATTATTGTATATCATATTTTATCTATTTTTGTTAATTTAAAAAGAATAATTTTTTAACATCAATTGATCGGACAATTTATTTTACGGAGGGGAAATGCACCCGGACAAATTACCGTTAGCGGTGTAATTGGTTCATTCGTACGACGAAAACTGCCGAACAGAATAATTCACATTTTCAGAGAATCTGCACTGCGGTCTGCCGTTAGCGGTGGCGCTGAATGATTGGTTCATTGTTACGACGAAAACTGCCGAAAAGAATAATTCATATTTTCAGAGAATCCATATGCAGGAAAACACTCATTTGACATTTTGCAGTGCTAAACAAACTGTCACACAAGAACTTGTTTGGACGGAAGGAAAATCCCAGGGAAAATCAGTTCAATCACCGGAGAATTGAACAAAAAGAGAAGACAAATGGAAAAAATGATAATGCAGGCATACTCTGTCTCATTCTCCTCCTCCTCCGCCTATAACTCCCCCAACTACCGCCATTGCCGCCACATTGGAGTGAGTAATCGTCGGAGTCGAAAGAGGAGCAACACCTCAAATGCTCATTGGCTCATCTTCTCCACATCTCCGTCATTGTCCACCATGTCCACCACCACTAGAAGCGGCTGCAATTGGATGACGAGGAGGAGAGAGAGAAGCAAAGACGTCGAATCATCACCTGGGCGCTGTGCAGCTGCCTCGGGCGCTGCATTGCCGCCGCCAGTTCCGCCAAATACAGAAAAGGTCCGCTCTCTGTCTTTACTTTTTTCTCTTTGATTTGATTATCTTTCTTCTTCTTCTTCTTCTTCCTAATGAGCTGGTCGCATTATTGCAGCAAAGGGAGGTGCCTAAACTCCGGCCGCTTCTCCGAAGATTATGGAAGGTGGCGGCTCCCTATTGGTCCTCCGAAGACAAGGTGCAAGCGAGGATCCGGCTCGCCATAGTCTTCGCTCTCACTCTCGCCACCACCGGCATCAGCGTCGGCTTCAATTTCCTCGGCCGCGACTTCTATAACGCCCTTTCCGGTCTCTCTCTAATTTGTTAATCTTTTTGGTAATTAATTAAGTTAATTCTTTTACTGAAATTTGTTTCCTCTTTGCTTCCGTAATTGGATTTTGATGATAATTTGAAGACAAGAACCAAAAACAATTCACGAAGCAGCTGCTTTACTACTTAGCTGCATTTGCTGGTGGAATTCCGGTGAGTACTTCCTCTGCTTAGTTTTTTTCCCCTTTTTTCGGGTCTTCGCCTTCATCCTTCTGCAATCACAAGAAAGGAAAATACAAAAAGGCAGTTGCTAAGATTTTGTCCAAAAGAAGACTGCAAAAGAACAATGAATGATGAAACTAATGCCAGATGTTTATGCCAGTGAACTGCAACCCACAGTGGAAAAAACTTAAAATTTGCTCGACGAGTATTAGCTTTTCGGGTGTTCTGTTCACAAGTTTCCACTTCTTTGCAATTTGATCATCGCCAATGGGTTCATATTCGTATGATTGTTGTTGATTCGTTTGCCTACACAGTTATGTGGACATGGGAACAATGACCTGGTCTTACTGATATATTTGTTTCCTGTGTTAACGACTTTTTGTGCAGATTTTTGTGTTGCGATATTATGCAAGACAAACTCTTTCTTTGAGGTGGAGAGCTTGGATGACAAAACATTACATGGACCGTTACCTAAGCAACCAAGCCTTCTATAAAATTCAATCCCAATCAATGATCGATAATCCAGATCAGCGCATTGTTGATGATCTAAATTCGTTCACAGGGACTGCCCTATCCTTCACTGTTACAATTTTCGATGCCGTGATAGATCTCATATCGTTCAGTAACATCTTGTTCAGTATCTATCCTCCGCTGTTTGCTGTTCTATTTGTATATTCAATTGGTGGAACAGCCATAAGTATCTATCTTGGGAAGGTAACTCTACCTCTTTTTAACCATTAAGTATTTCCCATGTATGCAATTGAAACTCAGTTTAATGAAAACGTTGTACCCGTGTTTTCAGAATTTGGTTTCTTTAAACTTCATGCAAGAGAAAAAGGAAGCTGATTTTCGTTACGGACTTGTGCGCGTCAGAGAAAATGCTGAATCCATTGCTTTCTATAGCGGTGAAGCAAATGAAATGCAACTTTTGCTACAACGCTTCACAAGTGCTTTCAAAAATATGAGTGTATGAATAATTTTATCTTCTTCTGTTTTCACTTCTCTGCATGCAGTTATGCTTAAGACTTGCTGTTTTTTCTAAAGTTACCTTTGGTACGCAGATGCCCACGAGGTTTGATCTAGAGCATGATGTTCTGTTTGCATTTAATATTTTTACTGATTCAAAATTACTATGCATGTAGATTGTTATGCCATGCACATCCAACTGATTGTGTTTTACTCATATTCCAACCTTGCAGAAATTGTTGATATGTTCAAGAAATGTCGACTTTTTCACCAGTTGGTACATCTATCTTGTTCAGATTCTTCCCGCTGCTGTTGTTGCCCCTATGTATTTCTCAGGCAAAATTGGGTTTGGTGTCATTAATCAGTCCACATCTGCTTTCAATCATATTCTTGATGATTTCTCCCTTATTGTCTACGAAATTCAGGCTATCAGTGCATTTGCAGCTGTAATTAATCGACTTGGTATTGTCTCTGTATCTTTATTTATATATTTGCTATAACGAGGATCTGTTACGTAACTTTGATTTGACCAGATAGAACTTCATAAGGAAGCTTTCTAATTTGCGTGATATAACGGGGTCTTAAGATTGAACGAATATGGATTAGAGTCTCACTAGAAAGACACGGACAAAATAATGGCACGTTTTCTTATCGATATTTTAATTTCTATTCAGTCAGATAGTTACCGACATCATTTGCCCACATCGTGTAACTTTTTGTACTTGTTGAGGCCATTTGAAGCCATCTTCAATAATATTTGTTATGACTAGGGATGCAAAAACTACTAGAACGTGACCAAAATTTCAACTCAACTTTTCTATTCTTCACCACTGCTTTTATGTTGCACTTACCACTTTTTTAAAACAAATCTTTTATACTTGAAGTTATGAGGTTAACTCTTCAAGTTAATTAGATTTATTTTATTGTCTACAGATTCATAATAATGTGTTCTTGTCATTTTGTCTGACCCTGTTAATATTTTTATCTATGATGTTCAATATGGCAATGCTCTCTTATGTCTCCGTTCAAGGAGATCTTTAATGGCATAGATGTATGTTAAATTTGAATACTTATTTGCCTAGTGATATCCGAAACATACAGGTGAATTTGACGATCTGTTGGATAGGAGCAAGTCGGAATGCCATTCTGACCCCTCAGAAGGGATAAGTTTAATATATAGTAACGTCAAAAGTTTACCGGAACCGGAGTCAAATGGATCCATTCCCATAGAAAAGCAACAAAAGTTGGTGGATATAGAACACTTGACTGTGGAGACTCCAAGTGGTACTGCATTGGTTAGGAATCTATCGTTGGTAATCAACAAGAATGAGCATTTATTGGTTAGTAACTCCATTGTTCTATTGAATTTATCATTAGTTTAGTAAGTATATCTTGACTGGGAGCTGAAGAACTTTTCCCGTATATGATCATTTGAACAGGTAACAGGACCAAGTGGGAGCGGTAAAACATCTTTGTTAAGAGCAATGTGCGGTCTTTGGAGTACTGGAAAAGGAAAAATCATATTCTATGTGAAGGACGGAGAGGATAATCAACCGTCCATTTCTTCTGGTGCAGTAGTTCTTGAGGTAGATACTGGTAGTGATAAATGTGGGGAACTTGGAAGGCCCTCGAATAGGAATTATGAAGGCATATTTTTCCTTCCCCAAAAACCATATATGGTATTGGGAACACTACGCCAACAGTTGCTTTATCCTACATGGGCTGAGGATGCGATTTCCACAGCAGACGGTACTAAACCAACTGGTATGTACTTCAACTCCTTTTGCCACATGGTATTGCGCTGACTGCTGAGGAAGCCATAATCAGCAGTGACAATTGTTTTGTAATTCTTGCAGGGTCACTTCCTTTCTTGAAGCAGGCACCAAAATCAGAACATACGAGTGAAAAGCCTAGTAAGCCCACAACGGAGGACCTGATACAGGTTTTGGAGGATGTCCGACTTGGCAATTTATTATCCCGATTCAGCAGTTTGGATACTTCAAATGACTGGTCTAGTGTTCTCTCCCTTGGAGAGCAGCAACGCCTTGCTTTTGCGCGCTTACTGCTCTCCAAACCAAAATTGGTTCTACTGGATGAATCTACCAGTGCTTTAGATGAAGCCAACGAGGTATTACCACGCTCTTTCCTAAGACTTTCAAGATTCATATGTTTTTCTCCCAAGTCCTTTATAGTAAAACCTTGTTACCCGTTTACTGTCATGGAATGGATGCATGCATGCAACATTTAGGCAAATTTCGCACTATGCACACGAACACCTGAAACGAATAATCTGGTCTGTAAAAGTTGATACGCATAGGCTAATGAACTTGTTCCAAGTCGTTTTCAAGTATTGGTGTTGTACCACTCATTTGATATCATATGCATACATTGTCCACCTGCTTCATTTCTTTCCCATGAGGCCTAGAAGAGTAGTTGTTGAATCACTACGAGATAACAGGATATAATTCCAAGTTCTAATGACAATCTCCCGGTTATGCTTTCTGTTGGCAGGCTCATTTATATCAGCAGGTTGAAAAGGCGGGCATAACATATATAAGCGTTGGCCACCGGCGAACTCTGTACGACTTCCACAAGAAGAACTTACTGATATCCACCGTGGATCCCAGCAGCGCCGAACACAATTGGAGCATTGACTCCATCGATCGGGAAGCATCATGCAACTTATGAAACCTATAATTTTAGTTGCCTTTTCTTACATTATGTCACTTGTTTGTCCTCAAATCTGGAAGTTTTTTGTTTTCAAATACTGCGGAAGATGTATGAAGTTATTTTGATGGTAATGCACTAAATTTTATGCTCTTTTGAATTTCTTTCAGGGTGATTTTGTATAAAATCAATAAAAAGTTACAATATTAACAATTTATCAGTCATTTAGTACTACGGTCTAGTGCATTCCTCTTTACTTGTAAGTCAGAGGTTTTAGGTTCGATTTTCGCTACAGGCGAATTTGAACCAGCCCATTGTTAGGCTTAACCTACCTCTTAATGTAGATAATATCATTTGCTCAAAATATATATATCTATATATAAAGCCGGCAAAGCTTTTGAACAGTGGTTTTTGGAGTCACATGCTTCCCCAAAAATAAGTGGATAAAAATGCCCCTCAATCAAAAAAACTTTAAAAATAGCCCAAAATAATGCATCAAATATGGCAGGAGTATTTTCGTCATACAAACAATGATAAACATTGTTTTTAATATTTAACTATTTACTATACAGTGATAAACAGTATTTTTAATATTTAACTTTTTCTTGTACAATGTTTTTTTTATTTTTTATAATTAGTACTCACAATGGGTTAACAATAATGTGATTCAATCAGTTGTTTATTAAATATTATTTTCTCTATTTTTAATGTAAATTCAATAGAATGTAGATCAAAATTGAAAGACTAATTTTATTATATGAATTCAACAGCTTTGATTGGTTTATGAGAGGTTTCTTGTAGCATGGTCTAATATTATTTATTTAAAACGTGTAAGTCGTGCGTAGCACGCCGTAATTTAAAAAATGTCTTCTGCACACACGTGAGCACGTGCATGAAGGCTAGTATGCATGCATGTATGTATGTATGTATGTATGTATGTATATGCCTTTAAAATAGGTCAATCATATATTGTGATACTTAAATACCTTTAAAATAAACAAAACTTACAAAATCTGCCACAACAACTGGCACCCACTCCAACTGACACCCCATTTCTCATTATTTTTTTTTATTTAGGAATAAGTCAATACGGATCAGGCACTACGTTGTAGTATCTGTTCCTAATTCTGTTTTTTACATTTGAATTTAAACAATGCGTTGCAGTGTACGTTTCCTGATTTCGTTTTTTTTTTTTTTCCATCACTCACACACCTCCTACATGTTCTTTTTTACATTTGGATTCAAAAACTACAATGCAGTTTCTATTTCCTGATTCTGTTTCTTACTTTTGGATTCAGATGCTGCGTTGTAGTGTCTGTTTCCTAGTTCTGTTTTTTCCATCACTTACACGTCTCATACCCTTCACACCACACGTGACTCTTGACTTTTCCATTTGGATTCAGACACTGTAATGCAATGTCTGTTTCTTGGCTTAGTTTTTTAGATTTGGATTTAGACACTCTAATATAGTGCTCGTTTCCTGGTTCTTTTTTTTTTTTTTTTTTTTTTTTTGTCTCAAAGATAGAATTTATTAGATTCCAATTGAAATGTTTACACCTTCCGTCAGGATATTGAAAATAAAATCTGGGCCAATACAATCCCATAAATGGACATCTCCATACTTAGAGACATAAGAGGCAACAACATGAGCAGCGTGGGCACACTTGAACGTTGCATTTTGGAATGTTTGAGCGAGATTCCAGAGGTCGTGAATGACACCCTACAAAGGTGCATCTGTTCCAGTTTCCTTATTGATCATCATGCACGATCGGCTTTGCATCAGTTTCAATCTCAATAGACTGGGTATCTTCCCTTCACGTTCCTATAGCTCTCCCTTCAATGATGTAGCTTCAGCCATTTCAGTGGAATGGAAGTACAAGTTTCCCATGCAATCCTCCTGCAGAGTGCAGTAGACCGGCAAAGTCCTTTATAACCCATCCCACTCCACCTTTATGTGATTGTGGATTCCAAACTGCATCACAATTCACCTTAAGTGTCGTACACACTGGTATTTTCCATCTCACCTCAAATTCCAGTTCATTGACTCCTTCCATTGCATTTGTGGTTGTTGTGCTTCCTTATATTCAGACATTTGGATTCAGACACTACAATGTAGTGTCCATTTCCTTGAGTTGAGTACACTCCTCCATGTAAAAGAAGGGCACGAGAGAGAATGATAGAATATTCATGTTCTAACTATTTATAATAGTTAAAAGCTTATATGACATTCATAAAGAGAGAGAGAGAGAGAGAGAATAATAAAAGAGTCAAGTTCAAACTATTTTTAATGATTTAAAGTTCATATGGCATTCATCATTGACTAATGCATAATTAATAAAAATATATCATTGATTAAGTCCAAAACAAAAATGGCATTGATATATAGCTAAATAGTAAAGCTTTTATTGACTTTCAGCTTAATTACCTTTTTTTTTTAATTAAAAGAGAAGAGAAATTGATTCCTAGTTTTGTTGCTCATCTATTCTTTCGGTCCCTTCCTCTCCATCTCCCTTCCACTTCTTCCCTTGAAAAGCGAAAAGTAAGAAAAAAACTTATCGAGTCATTTGATACTTGTGCACATGGCGAGGCAGGATTTTAGTCGAGAATGGTCTAAAAGTTCCAATCTGAATTACTCTCTTATCGCACAAAAATAACTCTGTCATGTGGTGAGAAACTGACCACCGTCATTTGGATCTTGTATGGTGTCATCCTCATTATCCTTTTCCTTAAACCTCTAGCCTCTCTAACTTTCTTCTTCTCTCTTTCCACTGATCCGCAGATCAGAGTTCTCAAAGCTTACAAGCAATAGATAGACTGCCTGAACTCCATAAGAGTCACCAACCTCAAATTAAACCAGATGAACGAAGTTAAAGTAAAAACGTTGGTTTTGGATCCTGAGTCTACAAAAACCTTGAAAATCATAAACATAACACAATTTTTTTACGTGGAAAAAAATGTCAAGATGGGGCCTGGGACTATTCTAGTCCCTCCATGACTACGCATTTGTTTATGCAAAGAAAATGCTAGGTGGGACCTAATTATAATAGCAGGTCCTCAACTCTATTAGAGAGGTGATACAATTGGATCCATTGTGGTCACCTTTGCAAGACGCTATATACAATGAAAGTAGCTTGGGGAATATGCTTCTTGTCTTTTTCTCAATCGTAAATCATTGTAATAAAAGTATGGTTGGGTTGCGTACGGTTCGGCCAGTAGGCTAGGGCGATACGCTCACATCCTTTGCACTTGAGTTCAATCTCTCCGTAAATGACAGTTGTTTCAATTTTCAAGTTACTACTTTGCATCGTTCAATCATTTCCCTTTCTTTTCTGACACTTACTCTTAGAAGGTTTATGAGGCCTTTGAGCTTGTAAACGGACTTAAGAAGACAACACTTGGGAAGACCTTGGACCTTTTTAAAATGAAACCAATGGATGATAGGCCATTGAACCTTATGAACTAAAAGCTTGAGATTACCTTAGAGCTTCTTATTGTGGTTGTGGTTGTGGATTAAGAGTAAGAGAGGTAATACTTGAATTTGAATTGGCCAACTGTACACAATACAAAACAAAAACAAAATAAAAAAATTAAAAAAAATACTACCTTAGTTGTTATAAACTTTAAAAAGCCTGCAAAAGCAACAAAACACATCAAAAAAAAAAAGAAACAAAGAAAGTTCTTTTACTTGAAATGATTGACTTGCCCAATTCAATCTTTTCATAGAAATTGTGGTCATCATCCTCCAAATTAAATTATTTTTTTTATTTGCAGTACGATTGTATTCCAAATGTTCAAAATTGAAACTGTTTCAAAACCACAAAAACAAAAATGTTCAACCCAATCTGATTTGGTCTATGTTTCAATTTCGGTTCCAAGTGCCCATCCTACTTTGAGATAGTCCTAGCTTGGAAATATGGAACAAGTAACAAGTCATTAGCCAAACTTGTCACACAATTAGACGGAGAAAACGTGTAACACAATCCTAGTGACAAGATTGTCAAAAGACTGGTCTAAAGATTACTTTTCTAACCACAGATCCCCACACTATCCAATTGATCTCAAACAAAAAGGAACATGAGAAACTATCACAGGGGAACACAGCTCTTTGGTCTTAATAATTATTCAGATTAAACAAAACATGTTAATCCTTTAAAAACAAATATTGAAAACTGAAAATGTTGCCTTTAAACTCTTTTGCCAAGGCCAACACTGTCAAAAGTCCTCACATATATTGAAAGAAAACAAAAAAACAAAGAAGAGTTCCATGGAGCAACATCAAACTTCAAGCCAAATCTTCTTTGGAGTTACCAGCTGTGTCATTCAAAAACTCAAAATCCAGCTTCCTCCCCAAGACAAGCCCTCTAGCACTACGCCATCTACCCATACTCAGCGTCTGTACACATAACCGACACCTACCAAAAGCAGTTCCGGAGAAACCAATACCACGAGGCCATCACCGACTTTTCTCTCAAAAGTGGACGCCATTACCGTTGCTATACACACCATTCAGGGAGCCATTGGACGGCTTGAAAGCGTGTCCATTTTGGTGGGCTTTAACCGTCCTGTGTCCATTACTCGTCCCATTTGCAACTGGCTTTGGTACATGGCCATTGATTTGTGGGATTGTATTTGGATGCCTGCATGCTGCTGCTATTAGTCCTGTGACAACAAGAAATTAATCCCGTTAGCCAAACTAGACGCAATTTAAAATCAAGCTTCCTGGTCACTGAAAACAGACAATAGTCAATGCTACAACCATTGTGGTTCTCTAACAACGAACCACTGTCGTACAAAAAAAGATAAAGTGAACTCTACACTTCATCCTCAGTGCATCCCCCATGTGCTGAGGGTTGATGTAAAGCACAATTGTCCTCACTGATGGCCAGCTTAGCGACAGAGCGGTCACCAGGACCGACGTACCCAAAATTAAGCATCCGGAGACTTCCACAAAGATGTAATCAAAATGCCACCTAGCCTCTCAAAATTGACCTATGGATGTCTTACTAAATCATCCAGAAAAGTTAATTACATAACAGAGTAACTAACACTTGACAAAAGAAATTTCTCGTTCTTGCAACTTTTTATCGATAGATTACTTGTTTCATAAATGTAATGTGGCCTGACCAAAAAATAGTTCAGAGCAAAGCAGGGGGAGGAAAAGGGAACAAAGAACCAAAAAAATACCTAAGAACAGAGCAGAAGGTTTCCCAGGCCTTGACTTATATTCAGGATGAAACTGAACGCCAACAAAGTATGGATGGGCAGGCAGCTCAACAATCTGCAGTTATTAAATAATTATATGTTCATAATTACAAGAAATGGAATAAACTAAATTGTTCAGCCACTTGGATTCATATACAGCTATCAACATATACTTACCTCCATGCGCCGACCAGTTTCATCTCTGCCAACAAACGATAAACCAGCATTTTCAAGTTGTGATATCATATCAGGATTGACCTACACATAACACAAAGTCTGTTTCATGAAAAAGAAGACAATTCCTTTTCTTTATCATTGTACGTGGGGTCTGTAGAAGGCATGTAAATTACATGTGCTGACGATGAACTAAACTTACCTCATATCTGTGTCGATGTCGTTCATCAACAAACGCCACATTACCATACCTAAACATGAACCCAAACCGTAATGCTATGTTAGCATGACTTGAGAATGTACAATGGGGGCTCCATGAAGTTTATAGAAACACATATATCACATATATGTACTGTATATATAAGATGTTAGTTTAAATCAATTCAAAGTGCTCACAGTTTTGCAGATTTGCAGTCAGTAATCTTGAAGAAAGTCCTCCTAGAACCAAGACGCATAGTTCCTCCCATATGAGTTTTTGAACCCTTCCAGTTGAAAAAAGACAGTTTTAGAAAAACTAAAGCCAATTCAAGTATAAAAGTTATATCACCTTCTGAACGAGTATAAAATCGCATACCTCTGGCATAAATATGACACAAGGACTTGTAGTTTCAGAATCAAATTCTGTGCTGTTAGCATCAGCGATACCAAGAACAGATCGTGCAAACTCAATGACAGCAATTTGCATTCCCAGGCATATGCCAAGGTATGGCACTTTGTTTTCGCGAGCATACTTGGCCGCAAGAATTTTCCCTTGCACTCCTCTATCTCCAAACCCTCCTGGAACTAGAACACCATCAGCACCCTGTAATGAAGAGCATTTAGAGGATCAATGAAGGAACTACTACCTGAATATACAGCCATTATAACATTATGAAAAAGGACCATCCAACGCAAAAAAATTATAGAAGGATCACCTTCAATAGATCCCACGCAGCCTTATAAGCATCAGGGGCCTGCAAACATTAAATTAGTAAATTAATAGTATTAAGAAGGGAGCGGACGAAAATGCTATTCGTTGGGAAATGTTTCACTATACTAAATTTATGGCAATATGGTAAGTTAAAATTAGTGCTAACCTTTTCAGCAGTAACATCTTCAAGGTCACCTGCTGCAACCCAATCTACAACAAGTTTGCGGCGGCAAGCAACAGAAGCATGTAAAAGAGCCTGGAACAAGAAGCTAAATATTAGAATCTGATCTCATATTTTTATACTATGCAATTAATGTTCTAAGAGGTCTGAAATAAAATAAAAATGAGATTACAAAATGATTTACCTTTAAAACAGAGAGGTAAGCATCTGAAAGACCTGTGTATTTTCCAACCATAGCAATTCTGACCTGTAATGCATATAAACAGTTAAGATCAAGATACTGGTATTACATACATAAAAGAAATCAAAATCCAAAATTGAGGAAGTCTTGAAAACTCACAGGATCATGTAAATTGGCAGAAATTTCTGTCCTGGCTGTCCATTCCCTCAAATTTGGCTCTCTAGCAACACTGTTAATTAAGGGAAGGTTAAAAGGTAGTTTGAAGCAGCACAAAATTGTTACTGGAAGACCGTGGAATGGGGAGCATCCATGCAGCAAAATAAGAGAGCAAGATATTATATGGAAAACAAATAATTAGTTTGCAAGACAAACCCAAGAAGGTTGAATCCTTTCAAGATTGCTTCGTGCGCATTCTGATCCTATTTGTGACAACAAAAGAACAGAAGATAAGAACACAGAAAAAGAAAAACTAAAAAAAATCTTGCTGTAAATAAGTACAGCCAAATTTTGTTTCAAGAGCATTACACTTACTCTTAAAAGCAAAGGAATGTGCCAAATGTTTGGAACATCGTAAAGAGTGACAATATTTTCAGCCTGCATAAGGTCGTTTCCTAATTAGTAAATTACAGTTAAAGTCAAGGGAAAAACATTAGCATTCATATTATATCGTTATGGTACCGGCACGTGGCAAAATTGAGCGAGTTTTGCTTTAACGTTATCCTCAAGTGGCTGTCAAAGACAAAGAAAGCAAACTTGAGATTCTGCAACCACAAACTACTAGAGAAAGAGATCAGCAGTGGAAAGCAGAAGACAAGACCTTTGTACTCCTACAAGCTAGAATATTAGGTGTCAAACCCTGTCCTCGGAGTACCCGAACGCTGTGCTGTGTAGGCTTTGTTTTCTACAAATTCAATATTTAAACAAAAAGTTAACTAGAGCAGGTATTTGACTGCAAAATTTAGTCAAAAATACGCATGAGTCATAGACTATGCCTTGGCAGGTTCCATATTAGTGGAACTGACAACTACTATTGACCTGCACAATGTTTATAATACAGCACAATAGACATTGTTTCGATTACCTGTTCACCAACAACATTGAGAACTGGCACAAGACTGACATGAATCAAGCAGAAATTTTCAAGTCCTAATACAAGAAACATTTGCAGAAAGAACACCAGTTAAATAAAAGAGATAACAAATTTAGGTTACATATCCATATCCGTGTGTGTGTGTGTGTGTGTGTGTGTGTGTGTGTGTGTAATACAAAAAACTAAGCTCATCAAGTTCGTGGTCTTACCTACACGATATGAAAACTGGCCAAGGGCCTCAATAAAAGGCATTGATTCGATATCCCCTGCAATATGGGAAGTGAAATGTTAATTAATCTATTTCGATCAGATTGTATTTTAATTATTTAGCAATAGGAAGATACCTCAACCTAAACAACTAACAGATTTTAATGTACCTATAGTTCCGCCCAATTCAATGACACAAACATCAGCTGGACCTTCTTTCCCATCGACAGGTACCATTGCCACACGCTCAATCCACTCTTGGATGGCATCTGTAATGTGAGGAACAACCTAGTGTGAAGGGAGAACCAAAGTCAGGTACAACAGGAACAAAAAAATTTCAAATACTGGAAAGGTAAAAAAACAAAGAGTGTTCATATTAACCTGGACAGTCTTTCCAAGATAATCTCCCTTTCGTTCTCTGTCAATAACAGACTGAAAACAACCAAGAAAATAATAAATGAAGAAAGTGGTCTGGCATGGCTTTACATGATAATTTAGTTATATCAAAACATCAAACATGGCTACACAAAAAGAAAGCAGCAAGTAAAATAACCTGATAAATTTTTCCAGTCGTGATGTTGTTATCGCGGGTCAAAATCAGATCTAGAAACCGCTCATAGTTTCCGAGGTCCAGGTCCACCTTCAAAAACAAAACAAACCGGTCATGACCAAAGATTCTACCTTAACAACAGAAACCACCAAAACCCACAAAAGTTAAACAAAAGCATGAAATATTAAATCCATTTATCAGGTAATCTACCTCACCACCATCATCTAAGACAAACACCTCCCCATGCTCAAAAGGAGACATTGTCCCTGCATCCGTGTTTAAGTAAGGATCTGCATACGTAGATAAAACGCAACATAAGCAAATACTGATGCATGAAGAAACACTAAAACTTATATTTCCATGTAAAATAAAAATACAAGTAAATTGTATTAAGGATGTGTGGTAGAATATCCAGTAAGTTTGACACATCACGAGCACGAACACTTCGATATAGGGCTGAGACTGAGGTGAAGTATATCGTGATTGACTAATATAATTTCTCTATCAGAGAAATTGACATCCAAAATAGTATCACATAACTATATTCAAGAAATTAGGGTCTGTTCGGGATTGCTTCTTCAGAAAGCACTTCTAGCATATAAACACGTTGAAATTTTATTAAAGATCAGAAGTGCTGCCTAGAAAATCACTAGGAAGTGCTTCCTAAAAAGCATCTGGCAGGTGCTTTTGCAGAAAGTACTTCTATGATATTAAGCATCTTCAAAAAATGTATGCCTTCTGGCTGTCAGAAAGCTCTTTTATCCCTTCCAGAAGCAATCCCAAACAGGGCCTTATGCTAGTGGAAGAAACTTGTACTGTGACAATGTCGGAATTGATCGAAACGACACCGGTCCTAGTACAATAAAAAAGAACCTTGCAAAATTGTTTTATACACACATCCAAAGGATAAAACAACACGAAAAGCTGCTTATTTAAACCAAAACCAGCTGAGAAAACACTATAAAGAGAAAAGTACCAATTTTGATGGATGTAACACGAAGGCCGCAGGCTTGGAGGATCAATCCGATACTACTGGCTGTGACCCCTTTTCCGAGTCCACTAACAACACCACCCGTCACCAATACGTACTTCATTTTGTCTATTTCTGTCAAAAAATTGTATCTTTTTCCACACACAAAAAAGGAACCTCTCTCTGCTGACTGCTGCTATCAAAATCTGAGAAAACCCAACTCTCTAAGACTGAGACAAACCCATAAAACGCAGAATACATGTAGTAGCAAGAACAAGTAAGACTAGCACTACTTATAAGGCTTATCAGTTATAGCCAGCAAGACCCAGTTGTCTGACAAAACCAAAGAATAATAATTAAATTTTTCAACCAATGAGAGGCTAATCTGCCTAGCTATTAAGGGTACAGGCTAGATAATTAAGGAGGGGTGAAAAAAGAGAGAGAGAAATCAAACCTTGTTAACAATGGCGGTGTTTACAAAGGGCTCTGTCCTCTCCCACGCTTTGCTCTCTGGGATTTGATGTGGGTTCACAAACTATCAGATAAATACTCAACTGGGTATCACCAAAAATCTACACAGCGTATGAAACCAAAGCCAAAACCAGAGAAAACCGCAAAAGCAATGCAACTTTTTCTTTTTTGCTTCTTCTCTTATGCACTTTTTTTCTGTGGAAAAAATGGAAACAGAGGAGAGATTGGTATGGTTATCGTTAGTATAAACGCGAAAAGGGGGACTTTGGAATACAAGATAGACCCCCAAGGCCTCTCCTTTGTTCTCGTTTCACCAGGCGGCGGGTGGTGGAAACCAAGCGCTTAAGGAGCAAAACGACCTTGGCTTTTAACTTGGGCAAAAAACCCAACTCACCCCATTTCTTAGATTTTTCATTTTCTCTCTTCTAAATAAAATAATTAAATAAAATAAAATAAACCTAGCAGTTATACATTTTAGGGTTTTCAAAGTGCTAATTTGGTATTCTTGTGCTTCTAAAAAAAATTATTTATGTTGTATTGTGAGAATAAATAATTATAAATTAAAGTTATTAAGTGTTTGGTAAACATTTTTCTTAAATTTTACAAAAGAAAAATAGTATTATAAATTGCTATAAATATATTGATTAACTAAAAAAAATATGGCATTTAATATGAATAATAATTGACCATGAGAATAATGTAAAGGCAACGATTGTAATTTTGTAAAATTTGTAGAGGTATAATTACCATTTGAACATTTATTAAATGGCACTAATTACTATACTTTGAAAGAAAAAAAAAAGCATGGTAGACCTTATTTCTGTTTTTCTATGATTTTCTACTACTATTGACAGTAGTTTCTTTTTTTGTTTTACCAAACATTTAATGTTTCAGATTTTTTAATAAGCTTTTTTTTTTTAAGCACCACAATTCCAAACCAAGGGTCAAATTGGTATTGTTGTGCTTTAAAAAAATAAAATAAAACTTATTCTGCTATGTCGTGTGAATAAATAGCTGTAAAATAAAGTTGATGCATGTTACATCCCACATTAGTCAGGGGAGTGGATCATGTAAGTCTCATATGTATATTATCATCTCTACCTAGCACGAGGCTTTTTGGGAGCTCACTGGCTTCGGGTTCTGTAGGAACTCCGAAGTTAAGCGAGTAGCGCATGAGAGCAATTCCATGATGGGTGACCCACTGGGAAGTTCTCGTGTGAGTTCCCATAAACAAAACTATGAGGGTGTGGTATGAGCACAAAGAGGACAATATCATACTACGGTGGAGTCGAGTCCAGGTTGTGGTGAGGGTCCGGGCTGGGATGTGACAATTTGGTATCAGAGATAATCCTTTGCCAGAAGTGTGCCGACGAAGACGTCGGGCCCCTAAAGAGGGTGGATTGTTACATCCCACATCGCCCAAGGGAGTGGATCATGTAAGCCTTATATGTATATTTTCATCTCTACCTAGCATAAGGCTTTTTGGGAGCTCACTGACTTCGGGTTCCGTGGGAACTCCAAAATTAAAAGAGTAGCGCACGAGAGCAATCCCATAATGGGTGGTCCATTAGGAAGTTCTCGTGTGAATTCTCAGAAACAAAACCATGAAGGTGTGATAGGGGCCTAAAGCGGACAATATCGTGCTACGGTAGAGTTGAGCCCGGGTTGTGGTGGGGGCCCAGGCGGGGATGTGATAATGCGTATTTGGTAAACTTTTTTTTTTTTTTATTTGTAAAAATGCTTTTAACAAAAAAAAAAAAAAAAAAAAATTAGTGTCTGATTGTTTGATAAACTTTTATATAAATTGTTGTGAATATGTCAAATGACTAAAAAATATATAGTATTTAATGTAATGTAATAATTGTCAAAGAGAATAATATAAGGGCAAAGATTGTAATTTTGTAAAATATGTGAGAGTATACTTATCGTTTGAAATTTTCTTTAAATGGGCACAAACAATATTTTTTTCAGAAGCATGGTAGACCTTGCTTCTAATTTTCTACTTGTCATTGACAACCTTTTTTAAACCTTTTTTGAAAAATCACTTTTTTATTTTATTTTACTAAACATGTTTTATGTTTCAGATTTTTTTAATAAGTTGTTTTTTTTTTTTTAAAGCATCGCAATCCCAAACCAGCTCCAATTCTAAGAAGACCCTTGTGCTAATTGTCTCTAATCTCTATTTGCAGGTAGAAGGTATAACGTCCAACTCTATGTGAATGACAAATTCGTTATTAAATTATTTTACTAGTTTTCTCATTGTTGTGATTTAGCCTAAATCTTCAACTTTATGTGAATGACAACTTCAAGCTTTCTCATTGTTGTGATTTAGCCTAAATCTTATATTCACATTAATAAAAATATATTGTCGTATAAAAAATAAATATTTTGTAACCATGTAGGGGAATTGAATTATTCTCACTTCCAATTCTTCCACATTTATTAAGACATAACAAATAAAAAAATGGAACGAAAGAATAATAATTCTACTTACTTATCACTAAAATAAAATTTGAAATCAGTTCAATGCCAATCAGACCAATTTGATGACTAAAATATTCTTTTCCTAAATAATTTTTGGAGTAATAGTTAATAGTTAATGAGAAAGCTTGAAATTTCGAACATATTGTGAAAGCATGATGTTTAAAACAAATGAATTATTGATGGGTCATCCATGAATTAGAACATTTTGGAGGAGCAACTTAGGCCATCTCCAATCGAAGGAGGGCTAGAGGGTTAAAAGAAATTAATATTTTAATGAATAGTGCAGGGCTATATTTCTTACCATCTCCAACCGAGGGCCAAAGGACCATAGGGCTGGTTGTAGCTCTGTCACAAAAAATCATCTCTAACCGAAGGTCAAATGGTCATAGGAACAAACATAATTTATCATTTAAAAAAATTACAAAAAAATATACGGCTAGCTGATGTCAGCTAGTTACCATTGGAATTCAAATTTTGCCCCCACCCAGGAGCGGCTGGCTGGCTGGTTTGGGCCGGCCGATTGGCCCTTTGGCCCTTTTTTGTCCAATAGGGCCCACGAGCCCTTTGGCTTGGCCCTCGGTTAGAGACGGTTTTCGGGCTATTTTCGACCCTCTTACCCTCTGAATCCTTCGGTTGGAGATGGTCTTACCTGCACTTGATATGTCGTTATAGTAATATTTCAAGTTAACAACGCATTGTTAAGTAAGAAATTCATAACACATTATCAATTTGCAATACTCCCACAATAGCTCGCCGGTTTAAGTAATCATTCTCAAAATGAAGAGTTGAACTCCTGAAATTTTGTGGCCCCAAATTTTATTTATTTTTATTAGTTATAGTTGCATTGTTATATGTTTTTTTAGTATAGCGATAGTATTAGTAGGTGAAATAGTTAATAGGGGAATAAAAAATGGTTGGGGTTAAATTCACACTAAGGTATATAAACATGATTATTTTCCGTCACTGTTGTAAATCATCATCTACTTGAAAAATTCATTATCATATGGTTGGTGATGAGAAAATTAAGATTTTAATTTTTCACTTTATCATTTTTAAATTAAATTACAAATATCTAGCAGTTAACATTTTAGGGTTTCAGGAGGAACACTATAATTGGTGGTCACTATAAAGATTTAGGGCTTTGAGGGGAATCAAATCAAGAGATTAAAGATAAGATAAAAAAGAGCCGAAGAGCATCACATCTTTTTATTTTGTTTCTTTCTTTTTACCATTTTAGCCATTCATTCACACCAGACAAATTAGGGATTTTAATACTAATGAACACAGAACCATACACGTGGCACTGACCATGTATCTAGGGTTCACTGAGTCACTGACAGTTGCATATGCTGCTGATGGAATTGGATCCTCCTGAGCAGGAGATCAAGATCCTTTTGATCCATTAACACGGATCGTTAAATTTTGATGCAACAGTTACAATTATTATAATTTTTAGAGGGCCCCATATTTGTAGTCGTTGGATCAAAATCCAACGGCTCGTGTTAGTGGGTCAGGAGGATCCTGATCTCCTACTCAGGAAAGGATCCAATTCCTGCTGTTGATATACACCCCTATAGCAATTAGCAATGAATATGAGAGATTTTTCAGTATTCTAGAAACACGGCACGATACATCAAGTGCAATATTACAATTAATTGGACATTTAAAATAAAATAAAAAAACTTTAACCAATTGTTTTATAACACTTATATACCAAACATGTTCTCAAGACACTAAAAAATTTCTCGGCCGTATAGGCCATCCCGTGTGCAGAACGAGTCCCTACTCCTTGTTGAATATGCTCTTTTGCTTAATTAATCTACATTATCCCTTACTTAGGTTACATCTTAGGTCTTTATCTTAATCCTCCTAATCACTTTTTATTTTTAATATTCCTTTGAGATTTGGCTTTTCCTATTAATCCAAAGCATGCTTTCAGACTGTCCCTAATTTTTAATTTTTTTCGTTAGAAAAATTTAAACCCTTGGTAGTTATATTAGGTTGGATGCGATGAATGATGCTCGAGTGTTATCTAGTCAAATTTTATCCGGCTTTCTTCAACGTATTTTGTCAAATACCTTTAATACTAATAAGTAGCACTCAAGCCCATTCCCCACTTCATTAATATAGATAATATCGTTTTTTCAAAAAAAAAAAAAATTAGCACTCATTTGTGATGTAAATTGGGTTTTTTTTTTTTTTTTTATATATATGGATTTGATATGAATTGCGGAGGCCCTGGGAGACCCATGTTGAAGTCTAACTAAGGTTTTCCATATTTGTGCGACAAAGGCAGGCACTCAGTTTGATCAAAGCTTATAATAAGTTAGAAGGCTGGAAAATTTTCCTTTTGGCATTGTTTTTAATTGGAAAGTTTGATTTTAAAAGAAATTGTGGCAAGCAATTTTGCGTAGTTATGTATATATTCACTAGTTTGTGCGTTTTTGCTTTCTTAAAGTTTGTAAATCCACTTGAAGAAACTATGTAATTTGAGGGATTAGTAGTTTTTTAGACTAGCGATGCCACACCACCGAATTAGAAGATGATGCCCCCACTTAAGCTAAAGCATCCACAATAAAAATTAGCCTCACATAACATATGAGAGAACGAAACACTTTGAAATTGACAAGCCAACTTTTGGACATTATAGATAAGAGAGAGATGTCAGGGAGAAGATCTATCATTAATGACACCTATAAGGATCTTCAAATCCCCCTCCACCTCCTATCGCAAAAATCCCTTGTCTAACGCAATCTTAAGACCATCCACCAGAGCTTGTCCCTCAACCACAAGAATGTTAGATTTCTCAATTCTCCTAGCAACAACTACTAAAGGAATCCTCACATCATCATGATGACATAAGCACAAGCAGCTCCATTGTCAACAATAACCAATCCATCAAAATTGAGCTTTCTTCACAACACTATCAAGTAGGGATGGGCAAAATACTCATGGGTTTGGATAATTGCGGTTACCCGCCCATTTAAAGTTCACGGTTACAGTTATAGGTAATGATTTAGATGAATAAACGGTTATGGGTATAACCGTTTATCCGTGAAATTTAAATGGGCAGTTATGGATATTACTCGCGGTTATAACGGGTATCCATCGGTTATGGGGATTACCCGCAGTTATAATGGGTATCCATTTACCTATTTAATTTAATATATGTAAAATTTAAATAAAATAAAAAAATTAAAAACCCTAAATTTTCAATCTCTTCACTAGACTCAGAGTCTGTCTCGTCCCCTGCTCATCTCTCCCTCCTTGCTGCCCTCTCTCTCATCTTCTCCGCAAAGCACAAATATGATAGGGAAATGCTTATAGAAAGATCAACTGGCCGGATAATGTGTCCAGTGCGCTTGACATGCCCATCTGTTTTGAATCGAAAACCGGAAAGATTATGCAGGGAGCAATATATGTAACTTTGTGGTCCAACTGCTGTGTATGCCAATCAAACGGTACTGCTTTGCACGGTTGCAAACTATTATTTTTGTAAGATTGTTTTTGTGCTTAGGTGTCGCAGAAAAATATCGTTCGTGAACTATTATTTCAATTATTAGAATTGTATGAGAACTTAAATGATTAAAATAGGAAAATGCATACTTATAACGGTGTTTAATTGTCAGAAAATGGAAATTATAACAAAATTTTCTTTTGTAATTTTCAAGTTGTTAAAAAAAAAAAAAAACATGTAGACAAGTGAAAAAATGGGAAAATGGGTAAAAAAAAGGATAAACGGGTTCAAATATGGGTAAATGGTTATGGTTAAATGGTTAAACTGTTATGGTTAAATAGGTACACGATTATAGGTATAGTTAACCATTTATAAACGGTTATAGGTATGAGTATAACTGTTTATGCAATTACCCAATGGGTAAACGGTTATGCAGGTATGAACATAAACGATTATGGGTAAATAACCGCGGTTACCCGTCCGCCATAACCGTTGCCCATCCCTACTATCAAGAGGGCTCCACCTAATCAAGGGGTTTAATTAATATACCAGAAGAAAAATTACAATTTCAAAAAGTAAAACCATTCTAGAAATGGAAAGATAACAACCACGAAGATTAGGTTCAAAAGAGAAGCAAAGGAAGATCACATGCTTTGAAAATTGTTTCTTACCTGAGTTTCTGTCTTAAGTGAGAGCCCTTTTGTCTATGTCTTTGAATTAATTTATTAAATTCTTCACTCTTATCCAACTCAATGTTGAAATTTGTTAATTAGTAGCTCTAACTTTTAGACTTTTTTCTCCCAACGTACTCTTTAGCCTAAAATTTAGGCTCCTAATTGGGAACAATGGTTCTGGCCACAACATGCTCTGAGCTGATTTCGAACCTTTGCCAGAAAAGCACCAGGGAATCCGCCAACTGAAGGTGGCAATTTGCCAATCGCACTTAACCTTGTGGTTTAACTTAAAAATATTCGAATTCTAACGAAGTATGAAAAAACAAACAATCAACCCGTTCTAAGGCACACTAACCACACATCAAGTTCATCCTACACCCACCATATGGCGTGTTCAAGACTCATATAGATGAGTTTTAGCTTCAAAATCCGTGCGAAGACTTCACATAGATAGAGATGTATGCTGCATGATGCATGCATTGGATAATAATCTTAAATTTCTAAAGGGTTATGTCCTTAACCCCATGGCGTGTCCAAGAGTCATATGGATAAATATATGCCAGCCACGATTTAAAATACACTTGCATATATAACGTGTGGAGAATCAACACACTCAACTCAATCACTAATCAACGAAAGACAGTTTAATCGTAATATAAGGAAATCTATTTATTAATTAAAGTAAAGGGGTTGAATATAAAGTTGAAACCAAGAAGCCTTCTATAAAGATGTCAATGGGGGATGGCATGCTTGCTTGGATTCAACAGAACCTAAACAAATATTTTCTTACCATGTCCACAGGTAGGCAAGATTAAGGGACGTATATGTATGTAATACATGTGGTTCCTGTTCCATAAAATAAGATTTGTAGGCAATGTACATATACAAAGTATCAAAACAACAAAAGCCAACAACAAAAATTAAAACTATATCGTGCTTCTGAAAAGGCTAAAAACGCTTTATGACAACTAAAAAAAGCTTCTAACTGCGTTTGATGACATAAATACTTAGAAGTGATTTTGGCTCTGCATTTCTAGCTGGAAGCACTTGAATTTTTTTAAAAAAATTCAAATTTATTTATAATTAAAACACTTCTAACAGAATTACTTTCTAGAAAAAACAATCCCAAATAACCTTATTAAATACATGATATAACATACGTTTTGTCTAGAAATGATATTACTATTTAGCCTATCTTGTTAGCCCTAGCTATATTTCAGCAACTTATATAATTAGTCGAACATATGAGAGTTCCCTTCTGTTCAAAGGGAAGGAAAACTAGGAGGTTCAATTATTGTCTCTGGGAAAATTTGACCCATAATTGCAGAGAATTTTAAATAATGGAGTCAATGGTCGACTAAAAAAACCTTCATTGGGACATTTCTTTGAACACCTAATGGGCACTACTAATACTTATGTCGATAATTATTATTATTTGTAGGCTTGTGGAGGGTAGAAAGCATGGACGATAGAGGAAAGTAATATTAGACGAAGAAGGATGAAGTTGTAATTTGATTTGTCATAACTATTTATATGGGTTAACACAAATACAGAGAAATATACATGAAAATTTTAATGCTGTTGGGTTCATGATAAGCAACCAATGGCTCCATGCTGCATAATTGGTAACCTGGGTTTCGTGTCAACACCGCTGGCAAAATGCTCCGTAGGGACCTTCTATTCGACACATAATATAGGCAATTGCAACAAGATATGCAAAGACACGAGTACATATTCTGTGCCTATGTCGTATCATACTAGGCACATCATCATGTCCCACTGGCATGCGTATGTCTGTTGAAAAAGTGAAAAAGAACTCAATTTTCTGTAGGGAACGTGGATAATGTAGAAACCAATAATTTTTCATAGGATTTAAAAGCCTTACAAATTTAAAAGTTAGTTAAGCCAAATCAAGCAAGAGTATCGGATCAGTTTGGGTGAGAATTCAATTCTCTTCCGTCGTAAAATAAAAAAAGACGAATCCTGGAAAGTTTTTTATTGGATCTTCTCGTTTTTCTTTCTCATTCTTTAACGATTATTAGAACTGTTTATTATCTTGCGTTACTAGTTAATTGGTCATCTCTGCAAAAAGCAAACTAAGTATAAAATCATTTAGTCATCTAATGGTTATCTAATAAATAGATAAACCATGCTTCTCACTTGAACACTGAAATTTGGTCGATGTTAATCGAACGGTTAAACAATTTCTGATTTGGTAAAATTTTTACAGTGTTGATCTTTAAAGGGTGGTATAGAATGGTATAGACCATCAACAACATTGCATGATAAGAAGAATACCCAAAAAGATAGAACAAAAAGGATGATATAGAATTTTAACACTGTTGATCTTTAAAGAGTGCTATATAAAAAGTAAAACGGTACAAATCATCAACAACATTTTATGATTAGCAGAATAGCCAAAAAGATATACAAAAAGTTCAAGTGAGAATGTTGCCAGCTTCCCAACAAAAATGAAATTGCAACTCATCATAAAAATGAAGAGAGTTTCACATGCATATGACCAAGTTGTCATTTATATTGTACACCTTGTCACAACTAGGCAAGATATATAAGATAGTATTGCGATTCATGAAATGACACGCAAAGTAACAAAACAATTGAACAAAAACCAGCAGCAGAAAATAATATTCTAAAGCTTTTCGTAGTGCAAAAGCATTCCTCGACCGAGCAAATGATGAACCCTAGCTCTGGCATGATCGATGAAGGCTCAGTATGGATACACACACACACACACCTTATGTAACAGGCAGCTTCCACACACACATACATACATACATACATACATACATACATACATACATATATATGTGTGTGTGTACCAGGCAGCTTCCACACACACACACACATACATACATATATGTGTGTGTGTGTGTGTGTGTGACCAGACACTTAATTCAGTCCTTGTTTAATTGTCTGTGGAAAAGTTTGACACATATATAAGGGAAAGTGCGGGAGTTGGAGATGGCGAGACACTTCCATATTTCCTCATACATATATAATTATTTAATCTTGAGAGTAAGGAGATGGAGATATCTGATATCTGACCTTTCCTTATATAGCTTTATTTTGGGGGCGGGCTTCCAGGCCTTAACCATCAATTTTGGTGGACCGTTCCGTTGAGCCTAATTGGTGACCGAAGTTTATGCCTTGTCAATGTACATTTGTGCGCGTATGCAAACATGCTGTTAGATTATAGGTTTGTGCAGTGAATCAATGGAGATTGTATGAATTTCTAGAAGAGATGAAGAATCGCAGAGAGCATTCACTGTGATGATTGCACAACTGATTTCATTTCTCCAATATTCTCTCTACAAAAGCAATTGGAGATTACCGTTGCAACTGAACCACTCTCTCTCCTCTAACACAAGGAAATGATCTCAGCCTTCCATGTTATCTATCCTATGAGACAGCCTTCCATGTTATCTATCCTATGAGATAGTTACATGTGTCACACTACATCAGTTACTCTAACTTAATCTAGATCATCCTTTTGGAATGTAATCCAAGGGCTCTGATTTAAACAAGTAAAACAATTAAATATATTTTCTGCTAATACACTTATACTCTAACACTCCCTTCTAAGTGTTTAGCAGAAATCACCCCCAAAGCTTTCCTCAAGCATTCAAATCGATCCCTTGCTAAGGCCTTTGTAAATATATCTGCAATTTGCTTCTGAGTGCTGCAATACACCAGATCAATCTCACCATTCTGCAGTGCATCTCTGATGAAGTAAAATCTTCGATTGATATGTCTTGTCTTGTGATGTGCCACTGGATTCTTTAAAATTGCTATGACAGAAGTGTTATCACACAAAATCTAAGTTGGTTCCACTTGTTCCTCATCAAAATCTGATAGGACAAACCTTAACCAAATAGCTTGTGCAATTGCTTCTGCAGCACTCACATACTCAACCTCTGCAGTGGATAGTGATACACTACTTTGCTTGATTGAGGCCCAAGAAAATGCTTTAAAACCAAAACTGAAAGCATAACCAGAAGTGTTCTTCATGTCATCTTCACTTCTTGCCTAATCATTATCACAATAGCCAATAAGCACATCATCTTTTCCTTTCTCATCTGCAATTCCATAATTCAGTGTTCCTTGGATATATCTCGGCACCCTCTTTGCAGTTCCCATGTGTTTTCTGGTTAGATTGCGCATGAATCGAGCTAGCAAACTTGCAGCAAACATGATATCAGGTCTTGTAACTGTTAAGTATAACAGACAACTATCTTCCTGTGGAGACTTTCATCAGCAATCTCACTCCCACCAACTTTGCTTAGCTTTTTATTTGCTGCAAATGGAGTTGCAACAGGTTTGCAATCCTTCAATCCAAATTTCTCCAGCAAGGTCTTTGCATACTTCTTTTGATGCAGAAAAATGCAACCTTCTGTTTGAATTACTCCAAGCCCTAAGAAGTGATACAACATACCTAAATCTAACATCTCATACTTTTCCATCATTTCTGCCTTAAACCCACCCATCATTACACTAGAGCTTCTTGTGTATATAATGTTATCTACATACAAGGACACAATGAGAATTCCTGCCTCAGTTGCCTTGATGTAAAGAGTTGCCTCACTTGGACTTCTATGAAAACCAAAATCACAAAAATAGGAATCAATCTCTTTGTACCAGGCCTTTGGTGCCTGTTTCAAACCATGCAAAGCCTTCTTAAGCTTGTAAACCTTGTCCTCCTTACCTATAATTAGAAATCCAAGTGGCTGGTCCACATACACTTCTTCATTTAGAACTCCATTCAAGAATGTAGATTTTACATCAAGTTGGAACAGTTTCCAACCTTTCTGTGCAGCAAGTCCAATTAGAGTTCTAATAGTGTCAAGCCTTGCCACATGGGCAAATATCTCATTGAAGTCGACCCCAGACTTTTGAGAGTATCCCTTAGCAACCAACCTTGCCTTATTCTTCTGTATAGTCTCATATAGGTTTAATTTTGTTTTGTAGATCCACTTGACACCCACTACTGGCTTATCAAATGGTATGTCAATAAGTTCCCAAGTGCAATTCTTCTATATCATAGCAAGTTCTGCTTCTATGGCCTTTTGCCACGACTCATCTTTTGCTGCCTCCTCAAAGTTCTCAGGCTCAACTATGCATAAGTTGCATTTTGCATACACTTCTGTCAAGCTTTTGAACTTCAATGAAGTGTGATCATAGTCTTGGAGACCTGTACTATTCTACATTGGAACCAATCTTAAGCCATTTTCAATTGATTCATAAGTTTCAGATGCTGGTATCAGAGACTCATCATTTACATCACATGTGTCACTTGAACTTCCTTCTTCCATTTGTTCACATATTCCCACTTCAGGCATTGGTACACTGATGTTCATCTCAGATTGAGATTTCAAATCCCAACAAGCATTTTCATCAAATATCGCATCCCTTGACACAATTATCTTCTTTGAAACAAGGTCATAAAGTCTATAACCTTTCTCACATATGCCACACCCTAAGAAAATGTATTTAACACTGGTTTCATCTAGCTTATGTCTAAGATGACTTGGAATGTGGGCATAACATATAGAACCAAAGATCTTCAAGTGTTTGATTCTTGGTTTCCTCCCACTATATGCCTTAAAGGGGGTCTTCTTATCAAGAGACTTAGTGGGACATCTATCCAAGATATGCACTGCTGTGTTGACAGCTTTTGCTTAGAAATCAAATGGAACACCTTTCTCAACCATCATACATTTTGCCATTTCCACTATGGTTCTATTCTTCCTCTCAGCTACACTGTCACGCCCCAACCCCGACAGACATCCAGAATTAACACGTGACGTCACCAAAAATCCGTAACTATCATACCCCACATCTGGGATATGGGCAAGCACAACTCAATAATCGAATCGTATAGTTATTTTTCGTATGCATTATGGCTGCATCTAACCTCCCCGTTAGACTGCCGACTACATCATAAAAGTTGTCACGCCCTAACCCCGACATACGTCTATAATTGACACGTGACGTCACCAAAAATCCGTAACTATCATACCCCACCTCCGGGATATGGGCAAGCACAACTCAATAATCGAATCACATAGTTATTTTTCGTATGCATTATGGCTACATCTAACCTCCCCGTTAGACTGCCTAGGTACCCTAAACAGGGATCAAGCCATTCGTAGTTCGTCATGCACAATAATTGACATATAACACAGTCCAATTAAGTTGAAAGGTATAACATTTCTCAATCGATCAATAGAACTTGACAAGCATGAAATTACTAGACTCAGGGTTACATAACAAACCCACCTGAAAATCATGATTTCCCCTCCATCAATATATAGGTCATTATGTCGCAACATGATACCGCAATTCACAACATATATCATTTCAAAGAACCAACGATGTACAATACCATTCTCTAGCCACATTTATCAACAAGTCTAATCATAACAATAACAATGATATCCAACATAACAATCACACATGACGATTAACATTTCCACTTCATCCATCATATAAATCATCACGTTTCCCACATAAAATCGCATTTCATAGCATGTAACATATTTAAGAATTAAACAAAGTACATATTATTCTCTAGAAATATTAATCAACTAAAATACTTATAATAACCACACTCATATCCAACGTCATTCCACAATCCCGTCAATTAATAATGCCAACCATCACATCATCAATAACACATACAACACGTCGAAACGCGTGGGCATCAAAGGGAATTTCAGCTGAAGACTACATCTTTGAAAAAGGGAATTTTGGACCACCCAACGGAACCAAGGCATCAAAGGGGATTCCGGACCATCACTCAACGGAATCCAAATCAGGATATGATTCTGGACCATCACTCAACAGAATCGCGGAGTAGAAGGGATTCCAGACCATCACTCAACGGAATCCAAGCAGAACTCAGTTCCGAACCACACAACAGAACTGAACGGAAGTCCAAGAAGCATAAGAACGGCTCAAATGAGCAAGACATGATTCAAGTTACTCAATTCACGAAAACTCAACGAAACGAAACAATATCGAGCAACAAATCCACATCACAATGGGTTATCGGTCCATTACTAGACCTCACATCTCCCAAGCAATTCAATATGCATTACAATCACATGTCACAACCATTTCCAATACCGAAGTCAAATCACATTTCACTTCATCATACCAATCATTATGCTTCCAACATTATATCCCAATCCATAGCTTGTAACATATCAATGAATCACGAAGCACAATAATAATATTTAATTACGTTAATCAATCAGTGAGATAACATATCATTTCATGAATTGAATTAAAGAACTCTACATACACCATTTTGTTGTGGTGTGTAGGCCACTGTTAGCTGTCTTTCCATACCCATTTCTTCACAAAACTCTCTGAATTCAACAGATGTATACTTTCCTCCTCTATCACTCATTAACTTCTTTAACTGGTAACCACTTTGTAACTCAACTGTGGCCTTAAACTTCTTGAATATACCAAACACCTCAGACTTGTTTCTCAAGAAATAAACCCAACACATTCGAGTGCAGTGATATATAAAGGTAAGGAAATACCTATTCCCAGCCTTAGTAGGAGTTTGCATAGGCCCATAGATATCTGAGTGAATGAGTTCTAGAGGAAGAGAAGTCATCCATGATGCTTCCTTTGGAAATGCATCTTTGCAATGTTTCCCAAGGGCACATCCTGCACGTATCTCATCTGTCAACTTGAGATCAGGCATTCCCAATACCATATCTTGTTCTTTGAGTTGCTTCAGACTACCCATATTTAATTACCCTAACCTCCTGTGCCAGATCATAGAGGATTGGCGCACACCAACTTTTAGAGCAATATGCATCTCAGGTTAAAGTTTCAAGGGAAAACTCCTATTTCCTTTCATTGGTATCTTGGCTACCAAGTTTGACAGAGAGCAATCATTATATATCTTTGCATTTGTACCACCAAACACCAGAAAGTAACTGTTCCATCATTTGCCCTACACTGGGCAAATTTTCTTTCAACCCTGGAACTAACATTACCTCTTTGATATACCTTCTCCCCATTTTGGTTTCAACCACCAAATTTCCCTTGTTTGTGACATCAATGAGCTGATCAGTGCCTATTTCAATTTTAACAGTCATTGCTCTATCAATGTCAACCAATAAATCCTCCATTCCAGTTATGTGGTTGCTGCATCCACTATCCACATACCATATGTCTTCACATTTCTTCACAATGACATTGTTACAGGCATAAAACATTGTAGGAGTGTCATTGACTTGGTTAACAAAGTTTACATGTTGGTTAGCTTTCTCCTTTTTGCCACGACAATCTTTTGCAATATGTCCCAACTTATGGCAATTATGGCATCTAGGCTTATCCTTAAACCAACATTCACCAAAATGCAATTTATCATAGTGTATACAAGGATTCTTAGCTCCTTCAGAGGTACCTGCAACTCTTCCAGCTTGATTTGCAGGTCTATTATCTCATTTCTTCCCATTTGATTTCCAATTTTTCTGTGGCTTGAACCCTTAATTCCCATTATGCTTATTTTGTTTTGGAGCAATATTGAGACTAACAAATGCCTTCTCAGTTTGAATCTCATCATGCCTATCAATCTTTGTTCATACCCATTTAGTATAGCCACAACATCTTGAACATCAACAGTCTTTAGATCCTTAGTATTTTCAATCACAGAGGCAATACTATCATAAGATCTAGGTAAGCTTATCAGCAATTTTTGAACAATTCTTTGATTACTAATATCTTCACCATAACTCCTCATTTGACTGAACAAATCAAACAATCTAACTAGATATGCAAAGAAAGCTTCATTCTCACCCATTCTAGTATACTCAAAATCACAGCGTAAGCCTTGGAGTTTCACAGCTCTTACTTGTTTATCTCCCACAAATTCTTGTTTCAGGACATTCCAAGCAAAATTTGCAGTCTCTTGGATGGCGATTCTCGGGAAGATCTGATCGAAACCCACCCCTTGGATGATTCTAAGTGCCTTTGCATCTTTGACGATGTTCTCCTTCAATAGCTTGCTCTCAGCTTCTATAAGTTCTTCATCCTTCTTCGCGGAAGTAGGGAAACCCTTCTCGACGATGTCCTAGAGTTCGTGAGACCAGAATATGGTCTTCATCCGAATCTACTAGAAATCAAAGTTGTCTCCATTGAACATCAATGCTCGAAGATCAGCACCACTCGATCCAGCCATATGAGACATGATTCAAGGTCACTAAGATTTCTTCTCTGAATTTTCTTCAGTAATAGAGCTTGACGATCAATTCGAGTTCTTCGTGCAAGCTTCATAGATTCATGCCCAGTTGCAAATGATGCAACCTGGCTCTGAGGTGATGTTAGATTATAGGTTTGTGCACTGAATCAATGGAGATTGTATGAATTTCTAGAAGAAAAAGAAAGAGATGAAGAATCACAGAGAGCATTCACTATGATGATTGCACAACTGATTTCATTTCTCCAATATTCTCTCTACAAAAGCAATCGGATATTACCGTTGCAACTGAACCACTCTCTTTCCTCTAACAAAAGGAAATGATCTCAGCCCTCCATGTTATCTATCCTATGAGATAGTTACATGTGTCACACTACATCACTTACTCTAACTTAATTTGAGCATCCATTGGAAATGTAATTCAAGGGCTCTGATTTAAACAAATAAAACAATCAAATATATTTCTGCTAATACACTTATACTCTAACACATGCACATGGACATGGTTCGACCTTCAATCCGCAAGTTATGCCCGAATTTGACAAGAAATATATCGAAGATCGTGTAGAACCTAACACTAGCTACCTAAAAGAAAAGAATGTACATAAATTTATATTCACTAAAATAAACTAGCAGTAGTCACTAATTATATGCACTAAAACAAACTAGCAGTAGTCACTAATATTAGTTGTACATAATAAGGTGGGTTAGAAGACAATCAGTAGCCATTGATATGTCTTTTAATTACTTGATTAGCTATTGATATGTCTTTTATACCCACCTCAATTTGTGAATTTTAGTGGTTGTAATCTGTTTTTCTTGTAGTAATGGAAATTTATTTCAAACGAGCTAGAATAATTAAATTTAAAAAATATATATATTGGAAGCTACCAGGTATTTTTGAAAGAGAATCTTGTTCTTCTTTGAATTTAGTTATATACATTTTGATGCCAAAGGAGAAGTAATAAATTAATTAGGAAAGGATATAGAATCTGAGCCAAATTTGTAACATAACTAACATACAAATTAAGACTGAAAAAGACTGCCGCACAGCTTAATGATATAGGATGGACATCCATCCATGCATGAAGTGACTGTATCCATCGATCCGCGACTTTGCGGGTTCGTAGAGCCCTAGCCGCCTTAGCTAGCTACTTGGAAAATTTTAAGAAGTCAGTTCCGCACCCAAGGTATTGAAATGGGAATCTCTGCTGCGTTGATGATGAAGTACCCACATGATCATGATCATGAGAGTTACTAAGTTGTTGAGTCGATGAAGAAGGGTTGCATTTGGTTTGCGACGTTGAGTGATTAATATCAAGGTTCTGATGAGATGCAAGGACCTTGTCCAAGAATGACCAATCACCACCACTGATGAAGGACCTCTCCTGCTGTTGCACGAGTCCACAACTACCAGATGCTGCTGCAGCTGCCGCGGCGGCGGCGGATGTTAGCCTTAACAGGTTTTGGGAACACTGAATGTCCATCGTGTTCAAGTTGATATTGTGTGGTGATACAAAGGATGAAGCAGCGACAGCCGACTCTGGACTGAACAGCTGTGGGAGGTGCATGGATCCAGCGTGATCAAAGCTACCAGGATAATCATATAGTCCTTCCAGATGATGGTGATTTTGTTTTTGCTGATGATCTAGTAGTATCGGGGCATGAGAACCACTTGCCTTCATGTTCGTGAAGTGATCGTGGTCTTGATGATCTTGATGATCTTGATGATGAGCAAATTCTGGTTGATAACCTCTGTTGTGATTCTTCTTCTTGAAAACCCTACATACCACCCACCCATCTTCCTGCTGAATCAAATTAAAGTATAACATATTAGTTATTTCGAATATCGACACGAGTAAACCGCATTATTTGATGTGACATGCAATCAGATTCACTTGTTGCATCAAATTAACATTCATAAATTGACACATCATGTATCACATAAGGGAAATGGATTTTCACACTTTTTTAGACGCACACCTTCTTCCATTCGACATTTGAACTGAAAAACTGTGCAGAAATTATTCTCCATCTCATATATAATGTGATTCAGTCAAGCAGTCTAATAAAAAATGTGGTGTTTAAACATTAATTGTACTTCAATATTTTACCTGAACTTGATCAGCAGTAATGTTGTCATCTTCGAGGCGATACTCGTGCATGATCCAGTCGGTCTTTTGGCCATGGGGAGCACGGCCAGTGTAAAAGACTAGGGTTTTCCTCATGCCAATTCTCTTGGAACTGGTGAGGTGGATCGCTTTGTCTCTCCCAGTTGCCTTCCAAAACCCAGCTGTGGTTGCGCGGTTTGTACGAGTTCCTGTTGGATATTTCTTATCCTTGTGGCTGAAGAAGTACCAGTCATTCTGAGGCCCTGACCCTATTCTGCATTTCTCTGCATGCACAAAATTAACAATTATTACCAAAATTTACAGTCGTATATGTCTGTGTAATGAGCTCAGGATATGTAGAAATATAAGAAAGAAATTGCATTTGGACATATGGAGTGTACAACGACTTTTTTGAAGTGTTAAGAACAGCTTATTTTGTGAAAAAACATCTCACCCTTGAGGTCCCAGGGTTCAAGTTTGTTGAGATCCACCTCCCTAATAACATCAAGGTCGATGGCTTCATAAGACACTTTCTTCCTGAGGTAATAGTAGAGAAGCTCCTCATCTGTCGGATGGAATCGAAACCCTGGAGGAACCGTCAATTGTCCATTTCCTGCAGCCATCATCCTCCTCCTTGATATATATATGCAGATTTATATGTAAATTTGCACCCTGAAAAAGAAAGGCATGCATGATATTATTTGTAGAATTTAAAAGGAACTAATTAATTGCACTCTCGTTCAAACAAATTTGTTCAGATTCCATGGATTTTTATCCCCCAAAGTTAACAAAATCCCTAAAAACCTTTATAATTAACCCTTACATCATATTCTATGGAGTTTCATCCCCCAAAGTAAACATGTTTGTTTTTAGTTGTATGTAAGCAAAGGAAATTAGTTACGATACAACCTAGAAGTCCCATGAGATGTAAGACCTAGAAATCCAAGTAAATACTTATTTATTAATTTATCACTAATATTAGGGTTTAATTGGAGAAAAACTTCACATACATAGTTGTAAACAAGACAAAATAAGCTTCAAACGTAATCAATAAGAGATATAGGTCGAAATAAAGCTGGGAAAAAAGAAAGAAAAGAAGAAGGGAACCATATAAAGTGTAAAGATGCAGGAAGAGAGAGAACAAAAAGCAGGTAGCATACCTTTTTGCGGTAGCTAGCTAGAAAGGCTTCCCAAATTCCCTCAGACACAAAGAAATGAAGACAACCGGTAACGCAGGAAAAAGGCAGACAGCTGAGAGAGCAAGCAATACTGCAGATTTCTACGCTTCAAGGGCACGATGTCGTAGCTAGGTTGAGAGAGAGAGAGAGAGAGAGAGAGAGAGAGAGAGAGTTATAGATGAGTTTAAAGCCTTCCTTCTGACAGAAGAAGACGGGCACAGAAATAAAGAAACAAACAATAAGCAATATAAAAACTATTACGCCATGGTATTGTTATTGGCACTTCAAAATTTTTATTTTACACTCCAAATTTTTAATAATTAGAAAGAAAAACATATTTGTCAGGAGTGTAGAATAAAATTTTAGAGTGCTAATAATAGTTTTCTTAATTTATTTGCATACACAAAATTAACATACTTATTGACACACTAGCAATACATGTGAGTCTTCCACCTGTATTGGAAGATGTGTTAGAAAGTTTGTCAATTTTGTGTATCCAAAGGTGTTAGCCCTCATCTATTTACAACTAGTGTTACTGTTATGAAATACGGAATAGAAGAAAATGAAAGTAGAAAATAATTAAGTTAATGATTAGTAATGTCAAGGAGATAACTTTTTTGTACTGCATGAGGGGACAAATGATGCACAACATCTAATAAGATAAATATATCGATTGACATGATTTGTTTACATAACTTATCACAATGGAATATCTATGTGGTACCAAAACACGATCTCTATATCATTTCCTTTAACTTAGGAAATGTTAGGGAGGTTGCATTTTTGTATCACATTGGTGTACCATGTAATGAGCCAAGTGATGTATATATATCACGTTAATTAATGAATTTATCTGATCGAATATTAGTTGTAGTAATTACTTGCCACATCATTTAGTACACTAATATGATATAATTATGCAGTATTCCTAACATTACTATTTAACTTAACGTATGAAATGAAAAAAGGGTGTAAATTTTGGTAAGTTAATAATGTATGAGGGGGGCGGTGTCTTGTTTTCTCGTGAGGGTATGATGTGAAGGGGATTTGGTAAATGTCCATTGAACGGGAGACCTTAATCCTCAATATCGCCTCATTCAGATGAAGAAAATCTGCAAAACTGTCAATTTATTCCCATTTAGTACAATCAAATTTTTCTTCTTTCTCAATTTTAAATAATATTTTTCGTCTTTTTCAATCCAGTTTTATCCATTTGTCTTCAGTTACACATGCTCATGTACAGTACTTGGTCAGGGTCAAAGAGGAATTACAGAATTCTTTCTTTCATTCCTTTATATTCCAAACCTTGTTCATATCTGATCTTTTTTAAAACCATGTGACCCTTTTGCCCAAATATTATTCGTAAAAATACCTTATTTATAATTATATAGCTACATTGCACTAGTTCCTTTCATGCTCCATTTAATTATTAGTTTAACTTATAGAAGCTAGAATTTTTTTTTAAAAGCTGCGGTCAAACTCAAAGGATGGGTCATCGACTGAGTGCCCTGAAACGCGTTCATCAAGTGACAAAATTTGCATCAAATTCAGTGCAAGTGAGAAACTTGATAGGTTCCTAATTTAGTTGTTCAAAACGTGCATACATGCCATATTACTTATTTATCCACCCCCATTGCCATATTGGCATTGTTTTAGGGTAATGGGGTGCCGTGCTGCATGCAATCGACGACCGTGATCCAGGACTCCGATGCATATAATGATCCCGGATCCTAGGCAGAACTATAAACTATTAAGTGTTGATCCGTAAAAGAAACCATAAAAACCACCCGAAACTGATGAAAATATATGGTGTGTCCTACCGATTGCAACCAAAGCCAAGGCTAGATACATATATCTCCGGTGATCCACTTGACCTGATGGTAATAATGTACCACATCACCTAAATCCTACTAGTGCATGTCATTCACAGTTTAACGTCGGTTTTTTATTTTGTTACAAGTTCCATGGAGAATGGAACTTCTCCTTAAAGAGTATGAACTCTATATATATACACTGCTTATATCTTCTATGTCACATTGTGATCAACAGTCTAACTATGTCGGTTTCTAATTTTGTTTAATATCTCAGTTTCTATTAATAACCTATTAGACCATTGACTCTTTCGTTCATCTAACTAGTTAACTGCTACTTTTTATATATATAACACTCGTTGGGTTTATTATTTGATCATATTATTCTATTTAAAAATTAAAAGTCCTTGTATAATTGAATGAATAAATGAAGGTTCTATTACTAACTCGACTCATTTTACGAGACTATCTATATTGTTAGATTATAAATTTAAATTACATATTCAAATAAAAGGTGAAATTGATTAATAATTTAATAAATTACCAATTCATAATCTAACAACACAAGAATATGAGAAGAAAATATTTATCTAGTACGTATTCAATAAGAATGGAAAAAGCTCCCCCAATGGACCGGTTCCTGGCCTTGTGGGGTTAGGAGGTAATAAAGTTTCAAAAAACTAAAACATATAAAACAAAAAGAAATGAAGGAATATCATATTTAGTTATATATGAAGGATTTGGATTCTCTCCTGAGCTAATGGAGATGATCCTCCTCATCAATTATCGTGGACCGTTGGATAAAAGTTTCAAAAAACTAAAACATATAAAACAAAAAGAAATGAAGGAATATCATATTTAGTTATATATGAAGGATTTGGATCCTCTCCTGAGCTAATGGAGAGGATCATCCTCATCAATTATCGTGGGCCGTTGGATTTTTATCCAACGGTTACAATTATTATAATTTTAAAAGGACCCTCCTGTTTGTAACTATTAAATAAAAATTCAACGATCCATGATGATTGATGAGGAGAATCCTCTTCATTAGCTCAGGGGAGGATCCAAATCCATATATGAATACGCCCGATAAGAAAGCAGAATCCTTAAAGTCCGTGGCATTTACACGTGCTTGTTCAACACATAATACACGATTCAAGGCCTCGATTAGCTTAATTTAATACCAAATGCAATACGTGGAGCCGGGATTCGGATGGCTTTGTTTCAATACCATTCAGACCCAAAGGGATTCCCACGCAATCTTCCATATGCACATATTTCCTGGTCAAACACGCTGAATGGATGGTGATATTTTTCAGTATTTTTAAAACACAGTCATATACGCTATATGTTATTATATAAGTGAAATAATACTTAAAAAAAAATGCCTCCACTTATATAATGATATATGTCGTATAATGTCGTGTTTCGAGCACATTGAAAAATCTCTCAAATAAATACTCCTCTATTATATAAATACGCATATTACTTTATGCAGTAGAGGAGTACTACTGGTTTTGTGTATACCGATCTTGTATGTATATGTGTGTATATATATATTGTATAATTATATATTGTTTACATACAACAACACAGCTGGTGCCGTTGCCTTTACGAACACTACTACAAACTTCCCTCGCAGCATTAAATTCATCAAATATAGAATGGAATCCTATGGAGCATGGGAGCTTCTATTCTCCTCGCATCATGAACCCTAAACGCTCATTTCCATGATGCTTTTGGACCTCCAACAATCATTAATTCATGACTCTGGAGATCTGGTCAGCACCCAATTAATTTCGAACAAGATTTCGCTGCTGAAATTTCAACAGGACGTCATGCTTACACCCAATCTCAAGTGAACACGTGTCACCCGGGATTGAGTTTAAGCAGAAATTCCTGCTGAAATGTTCAACAGGGAAGTTAATTCCATTAATTTCCATGGTCTAACCCTATATGCATGCAAGTATGTATAATGCTCGGGAGATTAAATTTTTTAAATCAAATTACAAATCAAATGATGTATCATCAATAAGAAATAAGCACGTTAATTGACACGTAATTAATAATTCAATCATCTGCAACCACATCGTTTAATTTACAAATTTGATTTAAAAAATTTGTTCTTCCTAATATTACTCTACAACTTCAAGTATATATATTTTTGAGAAGTTTTGTATTCGTCCAAATAAACCACAAAGTTATTCTCCACGCTCAACATGTAAATTTGGATATGGCCTTTGGAAATTGGGTTAATTATGAAATTTCCTGCTGAACTTTAGGTGTTGTACCACTTTGGTCCTTGAAAAACAAATTTTGGTTCCGAGTTGATCCCTTAAATTCTTTAAAGTGTTTCTAATGATGACAACAATACTGTTAGTTACAAAGCTAAGGAGACTCTCTCAACTCAACTCTACGACTCTTCTTAAACTCTTTGTCATCTTATGTTTTTTACATAATATTTTATAATATTGGTACGACAATTAACGTTAAACTATTAGGTGACTGAGAGTTTATAAAAAGTCCAACTTTGAAAGACTCTCCTTAGCATTTCTGTTAAAGAATTATTGTAATTACGGTTTACATGCAACAACGTACTGGCGCCGTTGCCTTTACGAACACTACTACTTTTATAAGTGTTGCATTAATTTCATCAATAAATATGTTATAATATGGGAATCCTATGGAGTATGGGAGCTTCTATTCTTCCTCGCATCATGTTCCATACACACACACAAACACATAGTACGCTCATTTCCATGATGCTTGTTGTAGCTCCAACTCCAATACTCATTAACCACTCCACTCTCTCTGCTCTGCTCTGCTCTAAATTAATTTGCATGGCGACCTAGATGCATGCAAAGTGAACACTCTTATGGCGCGTTTTGTGCTCGTCCCTCTTTGGATATATCTTCTGAATTTAGCATAATCAAATATACTCGTCATTAGCATTACAGTCTAATGATATATGCCGTATATATTTTTCTTCACTTATAAGTGATCAAAAATCTAAAGTTTGACTAAATGAATAATGCATTTATTATCTAATTATTATTGCTTACTTTTGTTTGTCTTAGTCTTACTCTTCTTAAGTAAAAATATCGTTGTATAAACAAATTAATAAAAACTTAACTTCAAAAAACGAATAGGGTTACGTGTCATGATACATCTGAGATTCTGATGACAAGCATTCAGTCAAAATATGGTTTTCCATATGAAAACTTGGAAAGGGACAGGAGCAACATGATTTTCTCTTCGCCATATGTATCTGCCGTATCTTTGGTTTCCAATCATATTGAAGAATCTAAATTTTGTGCAAAATTCAGGGACATAAAAAAGGTGTAACACTAACACTTGATCTCATCTCATCTTATATATTTGTGATGCATGGAGCAAAAACTGATACATTGGAGCAAATCTTCAATTGACCAAGTTACTACAATCAATCAAGTTGTAAGCTTAAGATACAGATAATGTATACATCTTGGTATAGGCTGTTTCAACCTTTGCTCGTCGGATTAAACCTCAGCGGATGCAGCGTTCTTTGTGATCGTGCGACTTGGGGATGCACCGTAGTTATCTCCAAGAACAAGGTTCGCATGGTCTCCATTGTTTCACACTGTCTGTCAATGGACCTGTTACTGCAGCAGACCATGAAGTCACCTCTGGCAAAGGTCCCGTAAGTGCAAGATAATTTTCACCAAAAGTTTGTGGCATTTTCTTCCAGCTAACCTGTTCAAACATCAAACTCTGAGTTTTCTTCTTTATAAGAGGCATTAACCTATTAAAGGAAACAAAAATATGATTTACTCAGAGCAGAACGAAGACAATGAGAACCATGTACGGCTTGGAGAATGCATGCACAGAAAAGCCAAGAAGCGCAAATTAACGATTAACAAATTGGCACCCAAAATTCTCATAAACATTTGCAGAATTGAGTGTAAGGAAGAAGCTGAAGTTGATCATATATATTGTGTAAATACTAGCTTGTTTTCTCTGTTTCATGTTTAGATATTTAGCAGCAGAGGACACTTCGGATGTTCAGTTGAAAGTACCTGTTCTAGTTAAGTGTTACTCAAAACTTAATTCCTTAAACCAAGGAAATGACCAACCACAACGAGATTCAAACACAAGCACTAATCAGACAGATAATCAGAGCTTCATTACCAAGCTAAGTAACCGTTGACTAAAAAATGCATTTAAATTTGATCTCAAAGTTAACCGAACAACACAAGCTCAATCGTTATTATTATTTATAACAACACGACACACTAACAAGTTCATTGAGCTTTGTGCTTATGCACACATGCAAATACGGAGACAGGTGCATGAACACCGAACTTGTTAGTTCCAGCCATGATTGCAAATAACAGTTGAAAACTTTGAAAGAAGGTGCTTGAGAACTAAATTAGGATTGCAGCCATTCTAGTTTCACTGAACAGAAAAACATGCCCATTATATTTTCAGACTTCAAAATTTTCAATAGACAAGAAAAATAGCTCATCTTTCTCAAAGGCAATTGCATTGTAACAGTAGTTTTGTATGCTCATGTTATAATTAGTATGTAAAATTCGTACTTTCAGTTTGTAAATATGGTAAAATAAATAAATTAGTGCAATAATGATAAGTAATTAGATGTTGCAAGCTGGAAATACTTAATCAAAAGATTATCAACCTAAAAAGCCCTACTTGTCCAGGGAATGCTTTAGATAATGCCTTGATAGTAGAATTTTGTAGCCAACTTTCATCGGTGGATATATGTTTTGGATGAGCTGCTTCCTTTCTGACATCAGATGCTTCATCTATGCCGCCACAATTCACCATTAGGCGGCCATTCGGCATCAATTTATTCTTTATTTCCAACCAAGTTGTAACCTTTCATATAAAATACAAAACAAACATAACTTAAAACACAAGATAACGTGTGATGTGGTCATAATGGATGACAACGAAAATATCAAGGCATATAGGCAGTTGGATACAACATAGCTTACTGTGGAAGAAAGAACAGCTGTACGAATAATAGCCACAATATAATTAGCAACAATGAAGGTACATAGTAGTCATTCCTAGCAAACTTATTAGGTGGAATAAATTCTAGGATCTATATTCTTACTTACCAAGCTCCTACCTTAACATGTAACCTGAACGTACATAACAGCTGGACATTTTGTTGGTTTCAATCTTCATTAGCTGTATTAAACCCTAAAGTCAAACTTCTGCAAAACGTCCTTAACTGTGTGAGCCTGTTGATTTTTGTAAAATTTACAATTTAATTGATCTTAAAACTTCGATGCCTTGTAACTAAGCTGTCAACTAATTTTGATCCTAAATTAAACAACATTTAACATCACTTTCCTATGGGTCCTTCAAGGCTTCCCCTTTCAACCTCATATCCATGTTTACAAGGGTTGTTTTCTCTGGCCAAGTCAAAGCAGTATTCTGAATGACATTTGAGGCTGGCGAAGTCAAGGCAGTATTCTGAATGCCATTTGAGGATTTCTTCTGCACATTCAAGATGACTAGGAGACTCTTTTGAGTCTAAATCCATAGGTGTTTCTCTCTCCTTATTTCCTTGCTCCTCCCATTATTCCTTGATTAAATAACTGCATTCTCTGCATAAATTCTCATTGAAATTTCACTACACCCTTTCAAAAACTACTTCTAGGTCTTTCTAACGAAACTCAGAATAAGGTTTTTCAAGTGGATAGCATTCTCTATATGTTTCCAGAATCCAGATAGCTATGCATAAAAAGTGGGCTTGACAACAAGATGATTGATAAGATAGCATTCTTCATACCTCTTGCAACTGTGACAAAACATTTCCATCAGAAAACAAGTCAACGACAATGCCTGATATTTACTGCAAGAACAAGTTAGTAATACACTAGGGACGGAACTGTAGGGAATTGCGAAAAATGAGGCATAAACAATGTATGTACTTGGGAAGTATGCATGAGTACAAAAATTACAAAATAACCCTTGAATCTGTGCACAACATCCAAGAAACAGAAGAATGTGCTCCAGGTAATACAATGAGCCATGTAGACAAGGATCTCACCAGCATATCCTCCAGGAATATTAACTGAAGGAGAAAGGGCATCGCCAATATGAATGTTAAGTATGCCACCAGCTTGAGTATGCTTCTCAAGATCAGACAGCCCAAGATATTCTCTTGCTTTATCAATCAACTAAAATTTTTAAAATATTGAGTAAGGAAGCATTCACAATGAACAGATCCTAGCATATAGCAAATGCAAATATGATTTTACCAAGATTAAACATATGGAAAAACTGAAAATTATAACCATGACGAATCCTACATATTAGTTTAATCATGCTAATCACACGTCCAAGTACATATTCAGTAACAATGCTGCATAGCGACTTTAGCTGTCAGAGCTAAACAGATGAGATAGTACAACTTCGGAAGGTAACATTTTCAAGAAATTATTGCAGACCAAGCAATTTTTTTAAGTGATATTTTTCTTGTCAGTGACCTTTACACTGTTAATCTAAATGTTGTTGACCTTGTGTTCATGACTTCTTGAGTAGTTTGGCATATTTTTCAGCTATTTGAGATAAGAATTATATCCATAACTTATCAAGTTTCAAAAGGAATCTCCTTACAGCTAAATAATTTTCAGCACATGATACTCTGTTTCTGTATTTCTTCCAGAAAGAATTTGTTATGATTACTGTTCTTATAAGGTGCCGCTAAAGGCTAAGACCTTAGATCTCAGTGCCACTTGTTTAGTTTTCCATGAATATATGATTTTCAAGCACCAGTTAGGGAACAAGGGTGAACAATGAACTGCCTTACATGTTCTCTCCTAAACAATGGACAGAAAACTGTCCATTAGCAGGCCCACACCTTCAACATGATTTCATTCCGGTGTACACGATTTGAAGATTACCACGACCTAGTCTTATGATTCCCATAACCTATAGTTACACAAAAAATGCCATACAAGAGAATATAAGACCAACACTAAAGCATCTTGGCATTGCTGCAATAGAATTGCAGCCACTGGACAAATTACATCAGAACTGAAATAAAGATGAAGCACATAGAACTGCTTAGTAGTAGAGATGTCTTGGTAGATAATGCTTTAAACCGAAGGGAAGCGATTTTAGTCCTTTGGTCAATAGTCCCAATGTGTTCTTTAAGTTACCATACCCACATGATATTAATTCAATGTCATGAATAAGCTTTCATTTATATATGTGTAGTTCATGTGGTGCAATTATAAAAGATAGTTCAAACCTATGAAGTCAAGTCAAATACTTTTCAAAACACTCACAATTTGATCAATTTCCCAACCTTCAAGCTGCAATGACGGCCACAAGTCGAGCATCAAATGAGCAGCTGTTCCACCACCCTGACTTGAACAATTCAACAACACTTGTGGTCAGGAAATCACTAGTTACAATACAAAAGCTATTTCACAAGATACCCAACATTTGTTCAAACTGAAATGAATTACCAAACCAAGGATGGCAATAGGACCTTTCGGAACAATAGCAGGCAAGCTAGCAAACTCATCCTGCACAATGCAACACAAATACAAAGACTTTCTTTCACATATTCGAGGATACTCTAATCAAATCTAAACTACGTGAAGGAAGATTCGAACTTGGGTGCATAAACACATTTAAATACACCTACCCAGTAGGAAGCAGTCCACTTCTGGTCCTTGTAAACAATGCTATGCACATTATCTGCACGAACCCAAAACAAAAACAACATAAAAATGCAGAACAAAATAATGGGTACTAATTGGATTGAGGAAAAATATGTAAAGAAACACATACGAGAAGAGTCGAGGAGCAGCATTCTCGATTTCGGAGTGTCGACGATCACAATGTCGTTGAAACCGCTTTTCATGGCCGTCAGTACCCGAAATTCTTCTTCTTCTTCCTCCTCCTCATTTTTCTCTTCCAATTTGACTTCTTGGTTATCTGCGTTGGAGGCTTTGGTCTTGACTTTTCGGTTCCCATGACAGAACCGAAGCGAAATGGAGGATGTTGCTCTGCAGCGATGTGAATAGTTGAGATAACTCGTAGCAGCGGAGTGAGTTCGACTCAGACCGAGTTGTTGCGCGGGTAGGCCTAGCAGGCTATTTATTAACAGAGCCATTGCTTTCTTCAATCTTCCAGCCCCAGCAGCTTCACTTCGCTGTTTTTTTATCTGTTTGTCTATTGGGGTTTTGGTATTTTCAATGGATGTGGTCACTCAGAAAACTGCAGGGCCACCTGCCGAACTGTTGTAAGGAAATTGTTCGGCTGTATACCACCGAACAGACTTTTATTTAGATTATTTTTCTATGTTCGGCAGGGGGCAACCGAGGATATATTAATTATTCGGGTGCTGGTTTGCTGAACATTTCAGCGAACCCAGAACTAAAATGTGGCAAGCAGTTGGATTGAGCACTTAAAACATTTAGTTTCATTCTGGTATGTCATTTAGTGAATGAATTCAAGCAACTTAACACCATTGTAATTTTAACATGCTTTTTTTGGAGTTAGGACCATGACTTTTTTTTGTTGGGACATATGTTTTTTCTTTATTAAATAACGTATTGTTGATAACATGTTAATAACATAACGTACTAACATGTTATCGATATATTATCTTTAATATTAATATGAAATCCGTCATCTATGAAAGGACGAACATCGTGTACAAAACAATCCAAGGTATTATCTTCTGATTTAGGGTGTTGCAAGCCATGGTTGATTACAAAACGCACTGATCCAGAGAAAATAGTAGGCAATGGGAGTGCTAACTTGGGCAGAACATCTAACCCTATGGAGTTCGAGAAATTTTTAGAGTTACCTGACATTTGTGTCAGGTGGTGTTCCCACTGGTTGGAATTTGATACTTAGATATTCTTTTCTTTCATTTTAATTAACTAAAAATTGGTGTTAAGTGGGGAACATCACCTAACATAAGTGACGGAAACACTTAAAAATTTTATGTATGCAATAAGGATAGTAATTCTAGTCAAACCCGACAACCACGGATAACCGTCTGAATGAATTGGATTTGGGTATGAAAATTTGGGTATATTTTGGGTATGGGAAAAAACTGTGAATATTATTCGGTTATGGTTTTGGATATGATTATAGAGGTCCCCAATCCATATCCGTACCCGAATTCGAACCAAATAATATATAATATAATGGTATATAGTATTAAAGTATTATATAATATATGTATATGTATATGTATATGTGTGTGTGTATATATATTCATTATTCACCGAATCCATTACCTTGAGAATACAAAAATTGTATTGTGTGAGTTGCATTTTATGGCAAAGTTCAATAGTTTTGATATGAATCAAAATCTATGAGAATTTAATGGTATTTATGTGCAATATCAAAGATCAACCAACACTATCAATGTTTAGCTTTAATTTTCATGCTCCACAAGATCCATTAATTAAATCATTTTATACATCAAATATTTAATGATGAAATTAATATTTACTAAATTATCATGTGTCAATTGGCGCGAATATATTTTTTGTACTAACGAAGATGAATATAATCGTTAACCGATGTGAAATCCGTTATTTGGTGGGTATGGTTATGAATAATACCTGATAATTAATTTACAGTTATAAATATGGTTAATTTTCGTGGTTATAAGGATGAATATAACATTTCCGTTCTTAAACCGATTCATTACCATCCAACTGTGCAATGCATATATATAAATATATTTATTACTGCATTAAAATCAAGACACAAACAAAGGATAGAGAGCTGCATGGAGGGGGAAGGGGGGGAAGGGGAAGAAGGGGCGACCCCTGCACAGCATATATATGGCCAAATCAGATAAATGATTTATGTGGTCATAAGATATTCGAAAGATAATTTATATGTTAAAAAACTCAGATCTAAACTCATATAATGTATTCCGTTAGCAAATTTAATCTAAAAATAATTTTTTCATTAACTATCTTTTAATACATAGTAAAATTCTATTTGACATGTGACCCACCCAAAAAACAACCTCCTCCTCCTCCTCGCTCCCTCCTCTCAAAAGGAATTTCCCGGCATCGATTTCTTCGTGGCGCCCCAGTCATCAACCTCATCCGCCCTCGAAGGTTCATCTCGATTCGATTCCTTCCCAAACCCAGCTTCCTTCCTTTGACCCCACTTCGAATCCGTCGACTCGTCACCGTTGGAATACCGGCCGTTTCCCTGATCGCTCTCATAAGTCTTGAACCCGCCGCCGAGCCGGTTCCGATCAAGCTTCTCGGCGATTCGCTCGAGTCAATCAAGATTCAAGGAGCACCTTCAAAGCTTCCCCGACAAGCTTTGTGTTGCTTTGGCGCCCCTAAAACGCTTTTTAAAATACCAATTCCCTCCACCTTCTTCCCCATTGTTTCTGCTGTTTCTCCTTCTGCGTCTTCGCGTCAGTAGACATCGTCGTCTTCGTCGTCGCGGAGCTACAATCAGCAGCGCAATGGAGTAGCAGAGCAATCAGAAGACTGCCCAACAACAAGACGAACTCGAAGAAATGCGGCATGGCCCTGTCCCTGTCGAACAACTTCAGGTGAGCCTATTTCGACTTCACACTCATTTTGAGCAAGTCAGCGGGTTCCCCATGCGGGTTCTTCTTCAATCTGCTTCGGATGGGGTTTTCTTGTTTAGATTCTTTGTTCCCTTCGAAATTTAAGAAATGGGTTTTCATTTTCTATGAAATTAGGTTCCAATTTCTGTGAATTGTTGTTAAAGATTCTATATTTCATATGGGTTTTGCGATTTACTGTAAATTATTGTTGGGTTTTGTTCTTTACCCACTAAGAGAAAACCTAGCCAGCAACAGACCTGGTTTTGGCCACCAATTTCATATGGGATTGGTCATTTTGGTTATTTACAGATTGGTTGTTCCAAGCTTGGAAGAAATTGAGAATCTGGATTGTGTACCTTCACTTTGTAATGATAAATTTTGATCAAAGCAGCAATCTTTTTGCTGATGAAAAGTTTTAATGTTTTTGTATTCAAGGTGTATTTATCATAAATGATAACTCATATAGCAGTTAGAATAATTAAATGAAATCATCGGTAAAACAAGCCAAAGAGCTCCAATCAAAATCCTATGGGAGTTTCTTTAGAATTCTAAGGTTTTAGTCAAATTACCCCTACCAAGTTGGGGGAATTAGAACCCATGGAAGAGGCGTGGCTACTGTTAGTATTTTAAGATATTTCCATGGTGTTGAAGCTTACTTTCCGGTAGTCAAGTTAGTCTTTCTTGGTGACAACCAAATAGTATGGGAACTTCAAGTATTTTTGTTGTAGTGTAATTTGGTTTTAAAGTTTTGAGCATATAAGTCTATTCAAGCACATTTTCTGTTATAATTGATAGTTTTTATAAAAATGGACATTTTTGAAATTGAGGGATACGTTTTGACTATATATGATAAAATCTTGTGTTTGGCATAGCTTCCATTGACGAGGAAGAAGAAGGCACACGTCAAAGTACAATTTTACCCATGTATTAACAGATAGTTAACGGAAAAATCACTTTTGAACTAAATTAAATCAGAGTTTTTTTAGCACAGGGCTATTTTCCAAGGGATCATTTATCCGATTTGGCCTATATATATTTATTACCGCATTAAAATCAAGACAAAAACAAAGGATAGGGAGCTGCATTGGGGGGAGGAGGAAAAGGGGCGACCCCCTGCTCATCATATATATAAATATATTTATTACCGCATTAAAATCAAGACAAAAACAAAGCATAGGGAGCTGCATTGGGGGTGGGGGGTGGGGGGTGGGGTGTGTGGGTGGTGGGAGGAGAGGGGTGGGTGAGGGAGGGAGGGGGAGGAAGGGGCGACCCCCTGCATACATAGATTTTGACAAGCTGAAGCCTGTTTTCCAAAAAACATCACAGGATTCAGCAGCTCTCTCCTCCATTCTTTCTAAAGTTTGTCTTTGGATGGCTATATATATCTAACCATGTCCCAAAAGACTGTACAAACCAACACTATCATAATATTATATATCACCTAAAGTCCCCTGTTAATTAGCAATAATAATCATCCCCTAAACCACACCGCAAACAAAAGATTATCCCTACTAATTATATTATATATAGAGGCATCAACTGCCTTCACAAGTGCATTCCTTTGAAAATGCTGTATTCACCGTCTTGTGCTCGATTGGCAAACTTCGTTACAGCTCCGTTTTGGTATGCTTTTGTTGCTCCTTTTGGGACATTCCTCCCGCATGCTGCTGGGAACACATGATTGCTTGCTGCATTTGGAACAATGGTCCTTTGGGACAACATGTCATTGCTTGCTCCATTTGGGACAATATTCCTTTGGGACAACATGTCATTGGCAGCTACATTTGGGACGTTTCTTTTGCTTTCGGAGCCCGGAAAGAGATTGTCCAACTGCCCACATGCTGCAGCTATAAGCCCTGCATGATATTACAAACTCGATGGTTATTTACAAGCTTTTGTGTTACTTCTGCAATCTGATGCACAGGTCATGAGTAGAGAAGAGTTTTGAATTCGGGTTCTCAAAAACAGCATGAAGTAAGATTCGAATGATCAAACTGCTAAAGTAAGATTTGAGTGATCAAACTGCGGCAATGAGGTACACAACCTAAAGGCCCATCTTCTAGCTCAAATATGTGACAACACTTTTAGCTGTAAATTGGATCAGGCTGGTCAACTTCAGAATTTTTCACCTTATCATGTAGAGAGTGTGAATCCCACATCGAGGAACTAAAGTCTCGTATAGCGATTTAAATGATCTTGGGCCTCTCCACCTATAGATTCTTAAAGGAACAATTGAACTATATTGCAAATTAGTTAAGCTTGGCCTAATTTTTAGAGGAACAATATGTAGCACTCTTTGTTTCAAGCTAAGTACCAAGTTACGAACTACTATGAATAATCAGTTTTCGTTTATCTCTATCTATTTTTAGAATCTGAAGTGTAGAGATTGGATCCAACGGTTGGAAGGTTAGCGATGATCACAACTTTCAACTATAAACTAGTAGTACGCGCGGTGTAAGTCTCAGGTTTATGTAACGTAGTATAACTGAAACACAAAGCTGAGTGTACAAATTTAAGGATAAATGAAGGATGTACCTAAGAACAGAGCAGAAGGTTTTCCTGGTCTTGATTTAAATTCAGGATGGAACTGGACACCGATGAAATATGGATGATTACGCAGCTCAACAATCTGTAACGTCGATATACCAAATGTTACCTCAGAATTACGACAATATACCAATCCATTTTATTCTAAAGTTATAAAGACAAAGAATGAAAGTTTATACCTCCATGCGTTGGCCAGTTTCATCCTTGCCAGTAAAAGAGAGGCCGGAATTTTCAAGGCGTGCTACCATTTCAGGATTCACCTGGACATCCAACAGAATTAGTCGTCCTGACAAAAATAGTGTCATAGAATACACAACTGTTTGCATTGGGATGTTATGTACCTCATATCTGTGCCGATGTCTCTCATCAATGAAGCGTTTGTTTCCATATCTAACAAAACGGAAATTGCAAAGATTAGCCAATATAGGCATCTCATCACATGCTGGTATGTGTATCAAATCAAGTTACTGATTGATCCTTGCAAATCAATAAATTTTCTCAGAAGGTTTGATTCTTATGGAAAAATATGAGTGAAGATACAAATAAATGTGATCTGTAGATACAAATAAATGTGATCTGTGAAAATCAAGTGCGTGTATTTCCTTCAATACTCACAGTTTAGCTGATTTGCAGTCTGTAGGCTGAAAATAGGTTCTCCTGGATCCAACACGCATCGTGCCTCCCATGTGTGTTTTCGAGCCCTGCTTACATGGTACGGAGATCAGATAATGGGAAAAACAAGATAAAGTTCCATTCGCTGTCAAATTCAAGAAATACAGACCTCAGGCATGAATATAACACAGGGGTTTTTAGTGTCAGGATCAAATTCTGTGCTATGAGCATCTTTCAGACAGAGAACAGATCGCGCAACCTCAATCACAGCAATCTGCATTCCTAGACAAATGCCAAGGAATGGAATTCTCTTTTCCCGGGCGTATTTTGCAGCAAGAATTTTCCCTTCCACTCCTCTGTCACCGAACCCTCCGGGAACAAGCATACCATCTGCACCCTGAAGATATAGACCAGTCAGAGGGGTAACAAAGAAAGCAACTACAACTTAAGAAGGCTATTAAACATCAGTTAAAACCTTCAATAACTTCCATGCAGCTTTATAGGCATCAGGGTTCTGCAATATGCACATTTTTTTGTCAAGTTTTTATCTAAGGTAAGATGTACATAAATTTTACGAATGAATATAAGAAATAAATAAATTTTATGAATGAATATAAGATATAAATAAATTTTACGAATGAATATAAGATATAATAACCTCTTTTGCAGTTGCTTCTTCAAGGTCTTCAGCCGACACCCAATCCACGAAAAGTTTTTTGCCACGAGCAACAGAAGCGTGCACAAGAGCCTGCAGAAAGTAGTACAGATTTATATCCAGCACCATCACCAATTTGCAAACCATCCATATTATTTCAAAATTAGAGTGTCAGAATGAAAACAATACAATTAACACTTGCTAACAGAATTAAGTGGTAGCTAGGTGCACCTTTTGTACTGAAAGGTAGGCATCTGTAAGGCTTGTATACTTTCCGACCATGGCAATTCGAACCTGTTACACAAATGACATTGGAATTTCAAGTTTCCACCAACAGACAAAACTAAAAGTATGACATTAGGAATTGCTTTGGATTTGTAACCTACCGGGTCATGCAACTTGTCACAAGTTTCAGCCCTAGAAGTCCACTCTTCCAATTCAGGTTCCTTCGTTAATCTGCAAATTATGGATGAATGTTACAAAACTAAACGCGGCAGCAACTGATCCATAGGATTACATCCCAAAATTACATGGCAAAAGAAAAAATAGAGAAGAGTTCATGGGACAAACCCTTGAAGGTTGAGCACTTTGAAGATTGCTTCATGAGCTTTCTGATCCTATTTGAGAAGAAGCATGTGACAATTAGAGATTCAAAATGATTTAAGAAAGTTGATACATTTCAGAATTTGTTGATAACAACTTACTCTTAAAAGTAATGGAATATGCCAGATGTTGGGAACGTCGTAGAGAGTGATGACGTTCTCTTTCTACAAAATATTTGGTATTGCATCTTCAGTAAAGTAAGCATCTTGCAGCATCTTTCCAAGAAAGATAAAATTTCTAGTAAAATGCTTGAACTAAAGTTTTTCTAACATTTACCTGTACATGGCAAAATTGACTGATTTTCGTCTTCACGTTCTCTTCTAGGGCCTGTAATTCAGAACCTTAGGCCAACATGACAAAGAAAAAAGTCTGTATGTTTGATAGAGAGTGAGTGATATAGACAGACCGTTGTACTGCGACAAGCTATGATATGCGGTATCAAACCCAGACATCTCAGTCCACGAACACTGTGTTGTGTTGGTTTTGTTTTCTGAACATGATTTGATACATCAATTAGAGCAATTAAAGTAGTTTTTTTTCTCATGACAGAGAAATTTAACAGAGGTTAGATCATATTTCTATACGAAAAAACTTGTGAACACAGAGTTATAAAAGAAGCTTTACCTGCTCACCAACAACATTCAAAACAGGCACAAGGCTCACATGAATCAAGCAAAAGTTGTCACTACCTGAAATGAAAAAAAGAAAAAATCAACCAAGTTTTCAGAAAGAATGTTACATAATTGTGCCATATGAAGTTTGCTATACAATTTGCTTACCGACGCGGTATGAGAACTGTCCTAGTGCCTCAATGAAGGGCATGGATTCAATATCACCTACAACCATGAAATTTTTCAGTTACTTGAAACAGCTTATGCTGCAAGACATCAAGAACCCTGTTGTGAATATATATATATATATATATAAAATGTATGTATACCTATAGTTCCACCCAATTCGATGACACAAACATCAGCTGCACCTGACTGTCCATCCACCGGAATTTTCGCTACACGCTCGATCCACTCTTGGATTGCATCTGTGATGTGAGGGACAACCTGCAGAAAAACGAAGGAAGAAACAATTATTAAAAAAAAGAGGGGCTAAATAAATATAGTACAAGGGAGTCAGAAGTCAGAGGTACGTAGACAAAAACCTGGACAGTTTTTCCCAGATAATCTCCCCTTCTCTCTCTGTCAATAACATCCTGTGACACAAGAAAAGAAAAATCAACTCTTTGCTACTTGGTCATCAAGATTATGCAGAGATTTTTTGGAATATGGACTAATAGGTATTATATAAATATAAAATACACACACACGCACACAAATATACATACATACATACATACATACATACATATATATATATGTTTTTATATTGACTTGCCTGGTAAATCTTTCCAGTAGTAATATTATTATCACGGGTCAGCTTGATATCTAGAAATCGTTCATAGTTTCCAAGGTCCAAGTCCACCTGTGACATTGAAAAAAAAACAAATTAGCAAATAGAAAGTCTGTGAATCGCTCACATTTGTTCCAGATTTTGACACTCGAGTCCAAATTTCATATTTATAACTTTATTAGTTTTGAGTGTCACAGATAGCACAGATGTGAGTTTATAATAATTAGATTGATAAACAACAAATATTTCTCAATAATAAAGTTTCCACCTTATGCAGACGTATGTTAGGTCGGTTGGATAAGATAGTGTGCCTACCCTTTTGTACTGAAGTTTGAATTAATCCCCTCCCAGTAAATTAGAGTAATTTACAATATCCCTTAGTTAAAAACAAGTTTTCTGCCTTTTGATATCCAAAAATAGATTCATCAGCTTTTCTTCAGAAGATCCAAAGCTTCTTACAAGTCACAGTTCCTCTCACAAACTGTCCCTAAAAGGAAGGAGAACAAAATTATCGAGAAATGAGAAGGAGAGTAAGCGTATGTACCTCACCACCATCGTCCAACACAAACACTTCACCATGCTCAACTGGGGACATAGTTCCGGCATCGGTGTTTAGGTAAGGATCTGCATGACAAAAGAAACAGAGAAATCATGAAATGAAAAAGGAGAAATAAATTCCCACAAAAGACAAACAAATCCATATGAAAATTGATTAGAGAATTGCTGCAGGCATTCAGTTTTTATCACTGAAATTAAACTAAAATTTTTCATACTCCCATTAAAAAAGAAGAATGTTTAATTAGCAGAAAAAGCTAAATCTGATACATCTTTTTTCCCTTAAAAAAAAAAAAGAAGAAAGAAAAAAGTGGGTGAGCTTTCCAACAAAAAGGGCATAATGGGTTGCCTCAAAAGGTTAAAACAGCAGGGATTAGCAACATAAGATTAATAAATAAAATGAAACAAAAATAACAAGAACAAAAAGAAGAACAACAAAAGAAGAAGAAGAAGAAGAGAAAAAAGAGACCAATTTTAATGGAAGTGACTCGAAGTCCGCAAGCTTTGAGAAGAAGGCCAATACTGCTAGCAGTTACTCCTTTCCCAAGTCCACTTACTACTCCTCCTGTCACCAAAATATACTTCATGCTTCTTCTCCCCTTGTTCTTTCAAAACACCAACTTTTTCTGTGTAATTATTCCTACACAAAAACAAACAAATCCCATCACCCCCAATTAGCATTTTAATCTCCACCATTGATCCTGTAAACCAAATGAAGAAGAAGAAGAAGAAGAAGAAGACGAAAGAAAAAGTTGGATTTATTTATTTGTTTTCTTTGCTATGAACTTTCAACTCTGTAACAGAAACCCACCAGCCAGTAGTGCTTGCTAAATCTTTACTTTAAATTCTCCAGTTATTTCTTGGTAACTTTCAAACGTTATCTGATTTCTCTCTCCTTAAATCCAACAAAGAAGTTCAAAGAGGATGTGTTGTATCATACAAAATCCAAAGCAAGAAAAGACCAGTCACCAGCTTGTTAACAGCAACAGACAGGGAAAAAAAGGGAGAAGAGAATAATGTGGTAGTTAATTCAATGGGGAATTGGTTAGGCATATGGCTGCCTTTTATAGACAAAGTGGCAACCCATCATAAAATAAAAAAAAAGAAAACCATGTTCTTTTTCCCCTCTAAAAAAGGACTAATTATTTATGCTCTTCCATTTTATCAATTTTTATTTATCACGTCACAGCTACTGCAACTGAGCACCCAAGGTATTCCCCATCCCACCAGTAACTTGCAAATGAACTATAAATAAAACCACGACCAGTTATCTCCTTATTTTCATCCAATTAATTGTAATTTATAAGAAATTAAAATAAATTAGAAAACTGGTCGGTTGTGGATAAATATTCTTGATTCTTTTTCCCTTCAGTGTATGCACTTTTCTCCGGCCAACAAAATGTTTACTCTTTTCTGCCAACTAGGACAAATTGAAGGCACTAACCACTACTAATAACTATAATTAATAAACATATCCTCTTTTTATAACCACTTCTTTCCATTTGTATGTGTCAATCTCAACCTTCCATCTTGCAACCTCCTCAGATTGTTACCAAATATATGCATATTTACATGACCAAATAAGAGTTCTCCCGTCCCATCCACCTTCAAATTTAGTTATGTATATATACAGTTACATGTACGTATGTATAAACGCACACCCACTGCGAGTACTTTTTGTTTACTTCTTCTAAAAGATATAAAACAACATAATTACAAATTAAACTTTAACAAGAATTTGTGATTAAACTCTCTATAATCGTAACATATGCATCTTTTCCATCTCCCCCAAATAAAAACAAAAAAACAAAAACCTAACTATATCCGATGTTCTTAATTACAAACTAAACCTAACTAATTCTCTCCCCTAAATAAAAAAACCAAAACCTCCCAACTATATCCGATGTTCTTACATATTAAACCTAACTAATTCTCCACTTCATCCATATCGAAGGTCTATTCTGTGTATAGTACAATAACATTAACATATAACTAATACCGTAAAAGGGAAGACGTAATCTTAGTTACAAGAGGACAATATTGTTTTACTACCAGTAAAATTAAATTATCCTTGTAACTTGGATTGGTTATGTATTTATTTTCTAGACACATAGAGATATTAATATATATATATATATATATAGATAATGTTATCATCTGTAATATTGTATTAGGTTTTCCTTTTTCGTTTGTCTTTGGTAATTTGCCTTCTTGTATTTTCTTGGAAGAGGCCTGAACTTATTTCTGTTGTCAAAATCAAATATGATGATACTATATAATAACAGTTGAACAAGACAGAAGGGGTTCCGGCGAAGATGGAGATGGCCAGCAAATTTTTTTTTTTTTTTGTCGTGTTAGGAACTTGGAGCTACTGTTAGTTTATGGGAAATTTTATTTGAACCCATACAACATCTTTCTACACCCAACTTACTTTTTACATCCATATTACTTTTAATTAAGATACCAGTATCTCTTTAAACCTAAATTTATTACCTAAACTATCCTCACAAACTCAATTCAATTTGTAAATTTAGCTATACACCCATTTATCTACAATGCAATCGCCAAAATCTCTGCCTTCAATTTTGCAAAACCTATCAATGTAGCACTGCCTCATGCCCAATATCTGCATCTACAGGCAAGGCAACCCCAAATTATTTCAGAAATCAAACCCACAACAAAACCTCAAAAGGTCCTCCTTGAAAATTTTGAATTCTTACAACATAATGTCATTTTAAGAGTTGGAGGATCTACGGTTCTATGGGTTTAAAATTTCTTTGAATTTTTTGCTCTTTAAAAATAGAGATTTCTTCTTTTTTTAATTTTTCTATCAATTGCTTCAATGAATTTTTATTTGATCTTTTTCCTAAAGTTTCAAATTTCCAAATGGATTTTGAAAATCCAACCCAACAGAGACCAGTGATGTAGAAAGATTTCCTGATTTGATCTTTTTCTTAAAGCTTTGTTTTTATTATAAGAGCTATTAGGGGTTTTGCCGGAATGAATGTAGAATAAACAATGAGTGATGGTAGAGTTTAATTATAGGGTGTGAGTTTATTCATAAATTTTAGTTTTATTGTTAACTTTATCTTGTACTTTATGGTAATTATGTAATAGAGTAAAAAAGACAATTTACATTTAAAATTTAAGTTGAGTATAGAGAAAGGTTATGTGAATTTAAATAAAATTTCCCTTAGTTTATTCAGAAGTTATCAAGTGGAGAGGCCAACCTCAAAGTAAAATACTTTAGAATTATTGATAATTTTTTTAGGGAATTGTTATCAGCACTCCAAAAATCTCATTTTACACTCCAAACTTTCCATATTAGGAAAGAAAAATACACTTGTAAGAAGTGTAGAATGAGATTTTTGGAGTGCCAATAACACTTCCCTTTTTTTATTATTTTAATATACTCTTTAACATGAAATGAGGCTCTATTATATATACAACTCATGTAAGGGAACATGGGATTATATTCAGATCAAGTTAGGTACTTTCATATAGTGCGAAATGTTGTATACAGTTAAAGTAATTTTTTTTTTGGAGTATGTAAGATAATTGGGCCAACTATGAAGGTGTGTACGCAGTGCCACCGCACAGGGTTTTTAATTTTTTTTTTTCTCCACATGTATATTAATATGAGTAATGTTATTCTTACCATAATTTTATACCATATTTATTTATCATATTAGGTGGCAAATGAGTTGGACAAGCTACATCATTTAATTTCAATCTTTTTAAATGATGATTGTAGTATACGAGAAATATTCTTCTTCCACCTAAGATTATTTAAGTGTTTTAATTAATAAAAAGATTGAAATTAAATTATGTAAGTTGTCCAACTCATCTGCCACCTAAAATGGTAAAGAAATGTGGTATAAAATTGTGATAAGAATAGTTTTACTCTATTAATATACTATATTAATACATGTCATTCTTCACATATTTAGCGCCCGACGCAAATGGTATAGTGCTTCCTGATTGTTGCATGAGCTATGGGATCGATTCTTGCCTTATGCACGAAATCTCAAGACTTTTTAAGGGCTTCTAATTTAATATTGCACATAACTCTTAAAATCTTAGAGCCGATTCTGCTTTTTAAAAGCTTCCAATTTATTTCGCACATGACTCCTAAAATTTCATAACTAATCACGTATCATAATATAACATGTCAAGTATGTGCTAGGAAACACTAACGTTTAAATATAGCATCTTTCTATCTTTTATGATCTAAAGATGACCGGTTTGCCATGCTTGAATTTGATGTTACAAAGGATGCAAATAAGATAGAAAGAGGTGGCAAAATTGGATGGCGGTGATACTGCTTTAGCCTTTAGTTTTTAGCCACGCGAGGTGTTACTTCCTTTTTTTGTTCCTTTCCATTTTAGTTCCAGTAAATAATGCTTTCACTTTTGCAACATCAAGTTCAATCTTTGAGGAGAAAGAATATTTCCCTTAATCATGTATCTTCCATGATTGGATAACAAGATTAAGAAACAAAATATAATTAACCCACTGCAAACCGACCCAAATCAAATTATCAAAATATAATTTGATAAAAAGACCTATTCCTTTTCCTTTTATATTTTTTTTTCAAATATAGCAACCATGAATAAATAAGAGGTCCCGACCACCCACTAGCTAATTCCTTTCCAATTAATTAGAATGTCACCCCACCACGTAAGCCCTAAGGTATCTCCCGTGTAACATATCTATCATATGACAACAAGGGCTCCACCTTATAATTTCTTTATTTTTATAATTTTGTGATCAAAAATGCTAATTTATTTAGATGAGTAATTAAAAGTAAAGAAAAATGCTAATTTATTTAGATGAGAAGTTAAAGGAAAAATAACTCTGAGTTCAGCATGGAAGAAAAGGATATTTTCCATGCATTCACATTCACTTTCCGAAAGTGCCAAAATGATGATATAATAAAGAAAAACAAAGAACAAGAAATGGGGTCAAAATTCTTAGGATAAAAAGAACTTTGTGGAAAACTCAAAGGATAAAATAGCAGTCCAAAAAGGAAATAGAAAATCAAACAAGCATCCTTATATCCCAAGAAAACTACCTGCCAACTAACCAACCAACGGCCAACTAACCAGTCTACCACTCTCATCTTTTTTTAAGGTATATTCAGATTTTAGGATAAAAAATGATAAGACGATTAAATTTTCAGATCATTTTTTGTAGATTACATGATATGATGGGTAATGGTTGGGCTCATTTTTTAATGATTTTTTTTTTTTTTTTGCTATATAAGAAAGAAACATTTTTTTAATGATTTAAAGAAGGAGTCTTTTGACCAAAAGAAAAAAAAAGTTCAATCATCGACCGTCACATAATGTGGTCTACAAAAGATGGTTTAAAATTTTGGTCATTTCAGCATCACCCTTTTAGGATAATTTCTGAGTAATGTTAAGTAAACTAATTTTTTAAATCATTTTTGCAAACCATATGATGTGTTACCAATAGGAAATAACTATGTTAACCAATAATCTAATCATCAACAACCACGTCATATTTACAATATATAGTTTAAATAATTGGTCTCTCTAACTTTGCCCATTATTTATTGTCCCATATCTAAATACATGATGTGATTACAGTAAAAAGTCAAAATAATTGTTTGTTAAGGCACTAAACTTATGATTAGTGAGCTAACTAAGTTGTATAAGCTAGTAAGGTACTGATAATTAGCATGCCATAAAAAGGAGATTATAAATGATTACTTGCAACTATATTGAAATAAACAACCCACGCCTAATTAGTGCACCCAACTATTGACTAAGGAAACTAAATTTGTAAACAAAATTTTGTAAACTAAGTAAAATGGAAGTTGATGATTGAATTATTACTTAAGCATTGATAAACGTGCTCATTCTTGTTTGTGCCACATTATTTAGTTTGCAAATTTCATCTACAAATTTTGTCTCTCTAGCATTACCCTTTGAACAAGAAATCCACACTCTCTAATACAAATTAATTAAGCTATAATTTTAAATTGTTTTCCTCATACATGACGATCAATACCTCCAAATCATATGCACTGTTCATAGAAGTATGCCTAAGCACCTTTTGTTCATGGTTTATTAATCTGCATTGTCCCGTTCCATCTGTCCTAAATCTCTCTAGTCAATTTATGCTGTTGGGATGAAGGGAAACATCCGAATGATATATCCTATCTTGTTTTGTTGTTTTTCTTTCTTTAATTCCCCTTGTTAATTTGTTTTGAAAAAAATATTTATGTGCACAAGAACGTCAACAAACTACTCGAATATATGTACAAATCGTAATTTAAAACAAATTGTCTCAGTATGGTCAGGTTTTGCAAGCTTAGTAGTACCAAGAGTTTACCAGACTCATCATCTCATGGTTCAAATGCTTCATTTTCGAATCAGCATTCATATATTGAGATGTAAGCATTAATATTATTTATTTATTTATACAAAATAAGATACTTATAACAATATTGTTAGGACGAGTAAGCAAATTAGACAACAAAGGTATACACTACCACAATGTGACCATTCACAATTAGCATTAAACTCATCACAAATTTATGTAGTCATCGCATCCATGTGACTCGAACCTAAAATCATTAGCAACCAAGTGAAAACAACTTTCATATACCAAAGCTAATTATTAATCAAGAAACTTAGAGTACTTATTATTAATGGAAGATTTTAGTCATAATTCTAATGATTACCAGTTTTATCAACAATCACATTATATGGTTTATAAAAGATGGTCTATAATTTAGTTTCTTTAGCATTTTTCTTCACCTTATGTCACTCAACTTAGAACTTATTTATCACGCATTAAACTTGTGGGCGCTACTTGTTGGATAATACTCAAGTACTCACTAGCAAGTACTTTATATACTCACCTTTTGATTTTGGCCCAATGATATTTTAATACATGTTTCATTGTTTTATAAAATAATAGACATGCTAATTAATTTTTCTTGAGTTTTAAAAAGCGAAGAACACGTGACATTTTTTAATTGGGTCAAATCTAGAAAGTGAGTATGTAATGCCAGGAAGACCAACTGTTTAGACTAAATTTTGTAAACTGTCTGACATAGTTGTTGATGATAGGATTATTACTTAAGTGTTGATTAATGTGTTTATTCACTATTAGTGGCATTATATGATGTACAAATTTGGTCTAAAAAGTTGATTTACCTAACATTACTCATATATATATACATATATATATATATAAAGTACTCACTAATGAGTACTTAAGTATTCTCCCTACTTGTCTAATAAGTTTCGAAATATACACACTAGGGAATAGGACCATTAAAGTGACTGATCAGTTGCACATATATATCCACTACATTGATCCGCAAATTAAGTAATGAGTAAAGAGAGTAACTGGGGGATTAGGATTGACGGGTGACTTTGAAGAAAGTTGAGGTTCTATCATAAAACCAATTGGCAATATGGAGAGTAGCCCAACTTCTTATAAGCCCGTACAAGGTTCCTTCTCCCATCAATGTGGGACTCATTCTTAACATGCTCCCTCACGTGTGGTGAATTTTCGAGCCTAACACGTGGACAACACAACGGGGTGACGTGGAGCACATGTGGCTGTTTGGCTTCACACGTGGGATAACCTGCTCTGATACCAAGAAGAAAGTTGAGGTTCTACCATAAAACCAATTGGCAATATGGGGAGTAGCCCAACCTCTTATAAGCACATGCAAGGTCCCTCCTCCTATCAATACGAGACTCATTCTCAACATACCTGACTTGAGCAGGAAAGAAGACGAGGGCCATAGAGAAGAGGTTGTCGGAGGCCGGTGACGTAGAAGGAGGCAGAGCCAGTGGGGTTGAAGCTGGCGTATGTTTGCATGCATGCACAGATATTAACTAGCTTTTCTACACGCTCTTTTACGTGCTCAAAAAGTCTTTATTTTTATGACACACGTGTGAGTTACAGTTTTTTAGTGCATTAATCTATGCCGTCATTTATATGCACAAATATTAACTGATTGAAATTATGGTAGTTTTAGATTCAGTCTTAACTATCTTATTTTAAAGAATGGTTTGAGAACAATTCCAACTTATATGTATACAGTACACAATGCACGACATGTAATACTAGAGGAATGTCTTTCTCATTTTTTTTCTCAACGGTTACTTAACTAAAATCCAATCCAACCAAAAAAAAAAAAAAACCTACAATCCAAGAGGAACCGTATAAACAATGAAAAATAAAAAAAATAGAAGAAACTCAGTCGGTTCTTGTTTCCTCACTTGCTCCAAAACTTCCAATTGGAATGCATGCAGGCCAAACAACAAGAACGAGATTCGTCGTTATTATATTATTACTTCGAACTCATGCGTGCAGATGTTTGTTCCAATTTATATTGTGAGGGAAGCCGGATGTTAGACTGTATTTCCCAAAGACTCATTAGAACTTGTCGAGAATAAATTCTACGTTCATGGAAAAAATGATCTTGCATAGGTTTATAAGTTAGTGGAATACTCTCTATATTGCCAATTAGTTTTATAATGAAACTTCAACTTTTTCCATAGTATCAAAGCAAGTTGTTCCACGTGTGAAACCTAACGGCAACATTGCTAGCTCCACGTCATCCCATTATCTTGTCTACGTGTTAGGATTGAGAATTCGCCTCATGTGAGGGGGTGTGCTGAGAATGAATCTCATATTGATGAGAGAAGGAATCTTGCATGAACTTATAAGTAAGTTGGGTCCATATTACCAATTAATTTTATAGTCCAACCTTATGGAAAAATCAAACCTTTTTACGTATGATCAAACCATGTGGAACATTCTTAACAAAGAAATAAAAAACATGACATGTGATATTAAAACAATGCTGCCACAAATTTACGTGTAATAACCAGCAACACATTAACGTCCCAAAACAAACAAATGAAACATTGTTATATCAGTTAGAGTTTATTTTAATTTTTGTAAAATAAAATTCTTTATTAAACGTAATACGATAACATATAGAATAAAACCTATCAATAAAGTTTTATTCTAGAAAAGAATAAACTTATATAGCCAATAAGCATCGGAAAAAAACAAATTATCAGTTTAGGATTTTAAATTGATTAAGCATAACTAAAATCCTAACAGGTTGGTAACATAATCTAGAATGACGAAAGATTTGTATAATACGAGTACACTTCCATAGTAGTATCTCATGCTAGTGAATTATAGACGTGTAAGATTTTGTCCAAATTCATTAACACAGGACGTCAAGTGACAATATACATGTTAAGTATTTTTTTCCCCTCTATATGGCATAAGAAATAGGTACTCGTGGTGCTGACTAAGCTTATCCTTTCTAGGCCATGTAATACTCAAGTTGGGTGGAATTGTGAAAATCATATATCTATTTGGGTAGGTACGGAGAGGGATACTCTCCGGATCCCTTCCTCCTAATCCATCAAGTTTAGGGATCTGTGCCGTTGAAATTTGATCCAACGGCTACAAACAGAGGTCCATTTTAAAAGTTACAATAACTTTAACCGTTGGATCAAATTTCAATGACTTGGATCCCTTAACTTAATGGATTAGGAAGAAAAGATTCGGAGATGATTCATTTCCGGTACTTACGTATATATGGTATGGTACTTTACTGTTGGACCCTTGAAGAATTGGACACCTCAAATTTACATGTCACCACGTCAGCGTTGACATAATACGTGACCGACTTCATCTCCTCCTTGGGAGGCACGCCCTCCACCATGCGTGCCCTGTAATCCATTGGCCTCCCTATGCACAACATAAAAACCATCACTTCTCATGCCGGCCAAAATTGCAGATGAAGTGTTCGTAGAAAGGCGTTAATGAGAATCTCTCATTGGCACCAACCATTTGGTCACTGTCTTTATTTTTGTGTCTCCATTGTATCTTAATTTTTCGACACTTGTCTATGACTTAACTGAGAGATAATTCTGTTAACTTTTTTATTTGTTATTTAAAAATTAAAATAAAAAATTTTAAAATACAGTGAAATATGAGAGCATATTCTTAATCGAAGTCAATCTCCTTCTCGATTCTCATCTCTCAAACCTTATCTGAGCGAGAAAGAATATTATGACGAGGTGACCGCAACTTGTACAATTGCAATCGGCGGAACCTTAGGGGTTGCGTCGGGACCGCCAATATTTTCGGTGAAGCACGTGCGGAGGTCGTCATCAGACTACATGGTAGGGTTCATAAGAGTTTCATATTTGTACAATCAATATGGAGTGTATTGGATTGTCTACTCTACTGGGTGAGGGGTTGAGTAGGAAAATGGAGGGCTTGACAATTATCGAAAGGGCAAATCGCCGAAGCTTACGCCTTCTCAATTGTTGGAATCAACTTTTTCAGGATGAAATCCTTGTTCTAAGTCGGGAGAATCCTAGAGGATATCTAGAAGTAGATATTGCATCCTCTTTAGGAATGTGATTAATTGCGGCACACGCAATCCCTAGATCGTAGGAACTCCAAGACATATCAAGATCTAGCTGATTCCATACCAAATTAGATCTCATGTCTTGCAGAACAAGCATGCTCATTTTAGTGAAGTCACTCAAACTTCGCCCATAGCCCTAGAATAGGATGATAGTGGAACCACTGCTCCGTTAATCCGGCCCTGCTCGGAGCTGTTGAGTCTATGACCGAACTTTTGAGGTAACCATATTTTGATCAACCTTACTCCGACCCTAGAAAATTATGGTCCCACATCAATCAATCAATGTAATGGTTCATGAAGACAATAATTTTTTATCTGAACTTTTATGTATTTTTTAGTTTATGTTTTTTAAACATTATTGAATTTTTTTTTTTTTTTGACAAGAAACTATAGCATAGTCTTTCATTAATCAACATCAAACAATTACAAAGTGTCATTGGGTACATAATTCCAGTGACCAATAAATTGATCTGGAATGAATTTTCACAAAACAGACAAATAACATTAAACCCCTAGTAGACACTCACAAGCTCAACCACACAGTCGCCAAGCGAACAAATCTACCAGTACAGATCTGTCACAATAAACGATAGCCACAACAGAAAGATACCGGCAGACACAACGGTGATCGCTGAATAGCGAGGCCATAAAAAGTCATCGTAAAAGTGCGAGACCACGTCAAAATCATCGTTAGCAAACGAGACTCACAATACACAACGCACAAAGGCGAAGACCAAATTAGCCAAACACCAGCGCCACCGCGGTGCATAAGGGCGAGAGGAACTAAACTACACCGAGAAAGATCCGATGTACAACTCAAAAACATGCGGAAAGAGGCACCCATGCCTAGGCCTCCTCCAAAATCCGGACAGTGGGACACCGGCGTCCACGCTCAAGCCGAGCCGAGCCGAGCAGCACTTAGACGAACACGCCAAGCTCCCAGACCAAGCCGATCCTCCAGAGCTGAGAGCACAGAAGCCGTCGAGGAGGGAGACACCACCATGGAGCTGAGTTGATGATAAGGGGATCTAACTCACCTGCAGCACAAATCTAAACCCCAAACAAGGAAAACAAACGCTAAATCGAAGAGAATCTTGAAAAGGCATGGCCCGAGTCAGGGTATAGGGCATAGATCCATGGATCTTTGCACCCAAAATGGTGGGAAATAAGCAAGGGAGGGGAGATGAGGAAGGGAAAGGTCGAGAAAAAGGGGTTGACGTGAGGTGGTGGGGAGAAAAACGAGAATGGCAAGAGGTGAAGGATGGCTAAGAGGGGGAAGAGGAAGGGATGAGGAGCTAGGAAAGGGAGGAGAGAGGCTGCCACCGGCCCCCAGCCATAGCCAGAGGCCGGTGGCAAAGGGGTTGACGGCTAGGGTTTGCTGGAAGAGGGAGAGCTTTTTGGGAGAACTCCCAGACATACTTGGAAGTCTTGAAGATATTAGGAAAACTCCCAGACAATTGAGATTTTAATTACTATAAAGAAAATAGCAGTGCATCCATGGAGAACAAATTGGGGCAGAGTTTTGCTTAATGTCACCTTTTTAACCAATAGACAGGGAGAAAAAAGGGAAGATGGGTTTTGAGAAAGAAAAAGACAAAAATTATACAAGATTAACGGTGTTGTTATTGCAGTAATTAGGAGGGCAGAGATTCTGATTTAGAAGGTTGAGTTTTGCTAAGGTTTGAGAGATAGCATCGAGCAGAAGATTGAAATACGCTCGTGTATTTTATTGTATTTTTGAGTTTTATTAGAAAATGTTACATGTCAAATAAAAGTGTATATCTATAAATTAAGATTATTAGATCATGAAACATGTGTCTAAATATTAGCAAAGAGCTATAATGTAGACACAAAAATGAGGAAAGCAGAACCGTGATCCAACCATTTGGGCATTTGAATTTTAACTTGTTCTCATTAGTTAGCTAGGATGAATTTTCCCACCGTTCGTGCGAATTTTTTTTCATTAGCAAATAGTAATTGCATTAGGCAGCCTTTATTTGCTTTTATTTGTTTTTTCTTCGGGCTATTAGAATTTCTATCCACCTGACTATATATATTATAGTATTCTCAAGTCAAAAAAATTGTAGAATTAGTCAAAGCTTACCATTTGAGGCATGGGTTTTTGGTAGAGACGTGGAGGCATACTAATCAAATTCCGTGACTTTAAGGAAGAGGGAGTCAAACCCCCCAATGGCGAGTGGTACACCCAAACGAGGAAAAGAAACCCCTATGGTTTTCTGTTTAAATTTGTGTGTGTGTGTGTGTGTCTCTCTCTCTCTACCAAACGAGGAAAAGAAGCCCCTATGGTTTTCTGTTTAAATTTGTGTGTGTGTGTGTGTGTGTCTCTCTCTCTCTCTCTGAAGAGACTCCATAAGGTGCTGACAGTGAAAGGTTTCCACATGGTTACGTCCGCGAAGGTGGTTAGAAACATAAAGCAACCAACTTGAAACTACGTACGTACAGTTGTTTTACCCTAACGTCATTAGGGCAACCTTAATTTTTGGAGAACTGCTCCACAAAACACGCAGACGTAGTCTGTGACATATAGCTTCTTATCATGTTTATTGCTAAAGTACTGCACCTTAAAACTAACTAATCATACGGTCCCACAGTGTACGTAGAGAGGCAAACATGATAAGTGACAAGTGACAGATAGGGTCTGGACTTTGGATTTTTGGAACCGATAACCTCATGTAATTAATCAGAGCTGTTTGATACCATTTAATTGGACATAAATCCCAAAAACTTTAAGCTATCAGCATCCATCGCTAACGGGAATATGTTCACATATCAAATACCAGCAAACTATGATCAGATCTTCAGTAACAAATACCTGTACCACAAAAGCAATTTGAATTGCGGAAACAGGTCATTTCCCGCGATGAAAAAATGTTAATATTTGAAGAAACGGGAGAGAAAGAAGATTGAATTTCATTGACCAAGTTTTCTGAATACCAAGAATATTGGGTCGAGTAAGTCGCTGGTATTGCTACAGTACTCAAAACTCTTAACAACTTAACAGCCTTGCTTAATTAACTCTATGAGATTATGACATTACCTGTCAAAATCTCAGCAGTACATTTGTCATAATTAACAAAATAGACAGGCACAAGCTCAATAAGTGTTCTGGGAACCTGAAACAAAATTTCCTTGATCTGACCATCTTAGGCCATCTCCAAGATATTAATATTTTAATGAAGAGTACATGACCATATCCAACCGATGGCTGACCAGAGGTTAGCCCTCTGGTCCTCCAAGATATTAATATTTTAATGAAGAGTACATGACCATATCCAACCGAGGGCCAGAAGGCTCGTTTTAGCCCTGTCACAAAAAACCGTCTCCAACCGAGGGCCATAGGGCCAAACATAATTTATTATTTAAATTTAAAAACTACAACAACTTAAATTTAAAAAACAACAACAACTTAAATTTAAAAACTACAACTTATATTTAAAAACTACAACTAAAATTTAAAAACGACAAATTAAATTTAAAAACTACAAATTAAATTTGAAAACAACATTAACTTAAATTTTAAAACTTCAACAACTTAAATTTAATATTCATAATCAACATCATCCGTCATTGTAGGAGTATAAAAAATATGAAGTTCTAGGAAAAAATGGAATTTAAAAAGAAATATGAAAAATAGAAGTTATAGGAAAAATTTTGTAAATAAAAAATAATAATAAAACTAAAAAAAAAAAAAAATTTCAAATGCAACGGCTAGCTGACGTCAACTAGCCGTTGCATTTGAATTTTTTTCTTAAGAATTCTTGTCGGTTATAACCGACAGGAAAGATGATTTTTCTGGCCAGCCCCGGCAGCCAGCCCTTTAGCCCTCTCCGATTCCGTAGGGCCTTCTCAGATTCCACAGCCCTCTGGCCTAGCCCTCGGTTGGAGACAGTTTTCGGACTATTTTCAGCCATCTGGCCCTCTGGACCCTTCAGTTGGAGATGGCCTTACTTGTACTTAACAAACAGTTATTAACTCAAAATAATGGAGGCAGATTGTCTGCCCTCCTGTGCCCTTCCCATCCTCTTCTATTTATGCGGTCACGGTTAAACCACGTCAACATTTTATATTCCTATTGCTTTTTGTCTTATTATCTTTATAAAAGAGAATGAGAAGGGCACCCAAACAGGAAGACAGACAATCTGCCTCCAAAATAATAACTAAAAGCATGCTTTTCAAAGCTACATACACTATACAACAAACTAACTAGCGAATGAACTAATGGTAGCTAGTTGTCTGTTAATTTGATTGGACAAGATCAAATTCGATTAACTTGAATGTAATGACAATCAATATTTGCTAGTCCAAAAGAGAATATGTTACACAACATGCATGAAACATAATATTATGATTCTGGAGATTAGCATAACTCATCTATTTGAATTTGTAATTTTTTCAATTTAACAGAGATTTTTCACAGGATATCGAAAATTATTGATAGTGGACATCTCAGAAAGATCATTTCTATCAATTTTAAATTTCAGAAACCAAAATGAAAAGTTATAGCAATTCTAAAAAACCATTTTAACTAAAAAGTCAATCTATATAATTGTTCACCCTATGGCATCAAATTTAATTTCAAGGTAATTTTGAAGGCTGTTGCCGGCAAGCCCTCCCCACTCAACGTGGTTTATACTTAACAAATGTATCGAATATGAAGGAAACTTGATGTCTTTAAAGTCGTGACGTTACTTCTCGTGAAACTAATTTCCCATTTCAAGAGTCCAATCGATCACATCGATAATATACTCTTATCTTTCCTCCCCACGTCAACAAGTGATGTTATTCCACATCTCCTAATAAACCTAGTACAAAAATTAATTTCGGCTTGTGTTATCTTTTGGAATTCATACCCACGAGTAGCATTTGAAAAGTTGACTTGAGCTAGAGAGTGTTTTTGCAAGCACCAACCTTTGTTTTCTTCAGAATTTTGGAATGGAGATTGGTAGTTGTAATATATTAGAATATATGATAAATGAGCAATACTTATTATTCAAATAATGTATATATTAGAATAATACTATTTGTATCACATTTACTGATAATTTTTTTAATAAAAATGGATTCTACTTATATGCAGAGAGACCATTGTACTATATATTAAAATGATAAGGACGGATTTGTGGCACTACTTTTTTTTACACATCTTTTGACACAAGTTTATGTAAAGACCACTACGTAATGTATTTCAATGATCTAAACTGTCTATATTTTAGAACATCATTCATAAATCATTCTTGCAAAAAAATTAGAAAAATTCTTAAACCACTAAGGCCATCTCCAATCGCAGGAGGGTCATAGGGCTCGTTTTAGCCCTCTGGTTCTCTAAGAAATTAATATTTTAATGAACAGTGCAGAGCCATATTTCTTACCATCTCTAACCGAGGGGCCAAAGGGCCACAAGGCCAAACATAATTTATTATTTAAATTTAAAAACTACAATAACTTAAATTTAAAAAGTATAACAACTTAAATTTAAAATCTAAAATCATCATCATCTTCATCATCTGCCATTATAGGAGTATAGTCGGAGGTAAACGACTGCCGTCGGGCCATAATTTTCTTCTTTTTCCTATCAAAATGCCTTACTTATTGGAGTGTAATTTGAAATGTTCCTTAGCATATTCCTATCGTCCATCTCTTCTTGTATTTGTTTGGCCCGTTCTTCATGCCTACGGTTCCTTTCTTTCGCGACGTGGCATTTTGCTCCGCCATGAAACGCAAAGAGGCCGTCATTTCCTATTGAAAGGCGATATCATCCTTCGCCTTGCCATTTTCCTTCAATTTTCAGTCTTTGTTTCATCCCATAGCCCTAGGTATGGAACCTTCACCCGAAGACGGATTTTCTACCCTTGTTTCTTGAATGGTAGGAGATCCATCTTCATCCCCATCTACAGCTGAGGATGCAGTTCCAAACACTGGCGTAGGACATACTCTATGTTGAGGTGGATCTTCAAATAACACCCACCATTTACAAATTTGCTAACAACTGTGATGCTGAAAAGGTTTCGAGTTGCCCTCCATATACAATTCCTCTATTTGGCGTACCTAGAAAATATAATTACAAAAAATTAAAGGAAATTAATTTATGAAATTAAATGTACTATAATTAAATATTTAAAATAAATTGTGAAAACACTTACTACATCGTAGTAATTGGCGGCGCTTTCATGTCTACTTGTGCCTATTTGTGCTTGATGTCATTTATTCAAACTTGGATGAAGATGCTTCTTCCATCTTGAAGAATAACTCTCGTGGTTTCGGGTATTCGGTGGAGTGGTGCATTCGTAGAACTCCAAGTATTTTTTGGACACACGAGTCCAAACACCTTCACTTGTTTGAGAAGTCCCCCTCACACTGTCTTCCAAGACCCATCTATAAGCCATGCAAAGAGCTTCATCTTCTTTTTGGGTCCAAGCCATACCTTTCATTGCAAATGCAGTCATATGAAAATTATTGAAAAAATTGAAGGAAAGATTATTGGAAGAGTTAAGAAAATAAAATGTGAAGAATTGAAATAGAATGAAGTGAGATAGTATGGAATGATGAAAATTATGTGAGAAATGGTGTAGGAATGGCTTAGGCGTTTATAGGAAAAAAAGGGCAATTTGAAAAAAATAAAATTCTTAAAATTTAGCCCAAAAAAAAAAATCCAATGGTATCTGACGTCAGCTACCTTCGGATTCAAAATTTCTGCCCAGCCTGTTGGCCCTTTTCTCTTTTTTTGGCTCGGTGGGGCCCACAAGCCCTTTGGCTTGGCCCTCGGTTGGAGACGGTTTTCGTGCCATTTCAGGCTATTTTTAGCTTTCTGACCCTCTGGCTGGATCGGTTGGAGATGGCCTAAGACATTCATTTGTTATGAAGAAAATAGTTAAATACGTTTCTACAAAAAATCCTAAACCCTTAATCTAACGTTCTTATATTTTCAGATTTGGATGATAATTGGTAGACATGATCTTTTGGTGATAATCTAAAAGATAGACAGTTCTGATTGTTGAGATACTTTATGAAGTAGGCCCACAAAAACTTATGTAAAAAATTCTATAAAAAAAGACCCTGATGCCATGAATTCGTAACTTTGTATATATTATCACATTTACTGATTACCCTTCTATATATTATCACATTCTTGTTCCAAAAGTATCTCACGTATTTTTGAATTGGTAACTTTGTGCATGTGATAGCACTCTATACATGGAAAATGTCGTCCTATTAGTTGAATGGAACAAGAAAACCGAAGCACTCATGAAATAGAATAATTTTGAATCTTAGTCAAAGAATATCATCAACATTTGTGGTTAGGAGGGTTAACAGACGAACGAATAATTAGGGATGGATTTCCCTTGTGTTTTTTTTACCTCTCTTTTCTACTTACGTAGGAATAAACCAATAAATGTTTGGGAAGAAGAGAGGTATGGATAAATTTGTTCTTTGTCTCATTTTTTATTGTAAAAAATGTTACAACATTTATACTATTTCTTTAATAAAAGTAGCCCCGCCCCCCCTCCCCCCCCCCCCCAAAAAAAAAAAAAAAATTTCATCACTAGCATTCATGCACTCGTTGAATCACGGCGTGCTACGCATGACTTATACTTTTTAAATATATTTATGTGTAAAATGACAAAAGGAAAGTCAAATATTTGAAGTAAATGAATAATTTTAGATCATGCTAGAAGAAACCCCTCATAAACCAATTAAAGCAACTGAGTTCACATAGTAAAATCAGTCTCTATAGAATTTACATTAAAAATAGAGAAAATAATATTTAATAAGCAATTGATTGAATCACATTATTGCTAACCCATTGTGAGACTACGCTCATCCCCCCTTTAGTGTAGATAATATTGTTTGTTAAAAACAAAAAAAAAACAATCATTTGACTAGGGATGGGCGAAATACCCATGGGTTTGGGTAACCGCGGTTACCCACCCATTTAAAGTTTATGGTTACGGTTATGGGTAACCATTTAGACGAACAAACGGTTATGGGTATAACCGTTTATCCGTGAAATTTAAATGAACGGCTATGGGTATTACCCACGGTTATAACGGGTATCCATTTACCCATTTAATTTAATATATGTAAAATAAATAAAAAAAATTAAAAACCCTAAATTTTCAATCTCTCTGCCAGACTTAAAGTCTCAAATGCCCCGTCCCATGCTCATCTCTCCCTCATCGCTGCCCTCTCTCTCATCTCTGTCGCTCGTCTATCTCTCATTGCCGCACTGTCTCTCATCTCCGTCACCATCTCTCTCATCTACGCTGCTCATCTCTCTCTCATCGCCACTCATCTCTCTCTCATCTCTGCCGCTCATCTCTCTCCTAGCCCCTCAAGGTGCATTTTACCCTTCCGATTTCATACTTATCTGATTAATTATTGATTTATTTGTTTATGAATGCTTATAAGATAGTTTCCTTGGTTTTTGCTCTATGCAAATGAATCCATTAGAGAGGTGTAAACCTTCTGTGATCACTTATCTCTGTTGGATTCATGCTAATTGGTGTCGGTGTTCCTAAATGAGAGACTAATTCGATTTATACATTTCTTTTGTAGGCCTCTTTTGGTGACAATGAGTCGATGAGACTTTGTGATTGAACGTACTAAAGCATTAGTGTTCGAAAATGTTTAGTTTCAGAATATTTTGGAGCTTTGAATCATTTAGTATTCAAGATAATGACTACTCTTTGTTTTTAGAAGCTTTACTTTGTAATCATATGGATTATAATTAAAGACTTTCTTGTGCGTAGCAGAAAAATATCGTTAGTAAACTATTATTTCAATTATTGAAATTGTATGAGGACTTGAATGATTAAAATAGGGAAATGCATGCTAAAATGTACCTATAACGGTGTTTAATTGTCAGAAAACGAAAATTATGACAAATTTTTCATTTTTTCAAGTGGTTAAAAGAAAACATGTAGACGGGTGAAAAAAAGGGTAAATGGGTAAAAAAAAAAAGGGATAAACAGGTTCAAAAACAAGTAAATGGGTAAACGGTTATAGTTAAATAGGTACACGATTATGGGTATGGTTAACCGTTTATAAACGGTTATGGGTATGAGTATAACCGTTTATGCAATTACCCAAGGGGTAAACAGTTATGCAGGTGTGAACATAAACGGTTATGGGTAAATAACCACGGTTACCCGCCCGCTATAACCTTTGCCCATTCCTACATTTGACAATTAATTTAATCACATTATTATCCACGTGCGAAAGACCTTTTTTTTATAACCGGTATTACACACCTCTTAAGATGTTTTGAACGTGTTTAAAAATAGAGAAAATAATATTTAATAAACAACTAATTGAATCACATTATTGCTAGCCCATTGTGAGGCTAAGTCCACCCATCCCCCTTAGTGTAGAAAATATCGTTTGTTAAAAAAAAAAAAAAAACAATCATTTGACAACTTATTTAATCACATTATTATCCGTATGCAAAAGAACTTTTTTATAACCGGCATTACACGTCTCTTAAGATGTTTTGAATGTGTTTAAAAATAGAGAAATTGAGTCACATTATTGCTAGTCTGTTGTGAGGTACTAATTATAATAAAAAAAAATATTAAGAGTGCTACTAGACCCACCCCAATGTCTTATTTCCCCACCCACGTTATAACCCCACCCACCACTAAAGTCAAAAAATTGAAACCCTATTTCCCCACCCACTATTATTCCTAAAATAACCTTGTTTCATATAACAACAGCTTAAAAATTTCTAAAACTAAAATCTTGAGCTTCATTATACATATTTGACACGAAGTTGTTATTGCTTGAAACTGAAAGACTTGTATCCTAACAAACAATCTTTCTCTCAAATTTGCATCTCAATTCCCCCATCTGAGCTGAATGGGTTTTTGAGGACATACATCACAACTACTGAAAAAATGACTAATCAATTAAGGATTTCCAATTAGTGCATATATCCAAAAGCGATTTTTTTGAAATTGAAATTGAATAGTAAACTTAATCCTAAATGAAGTTATTAATCCAAACCAATGGTCTGCTAACTAGCTTAGATTTGTATAAAATATAGATTGTGTGGGAAAACCCAGCAAAAGAGTACTTGCTATCTTACTGTTAACCAAAACAGACAAAATCCACAACCCCATAACCACCACCCAGTCTACCATCCATAATCATCCTCACTGTTGCCACAACTAGCAAAAACCTAAATCCAAAAATTAACGAATCGGGTAACCAACAAGCATAAAAAAGAAATTAGAAAGAAAAACAAATCGGATAGGAAATAGAAAAAGAGGATAATACTGTGCGGGAGATGAGGAAAAAGAAGTTGGAGAGAGCAAAGTTGTTATTTGGAACAGTGAAAATCAAAGTGTTGCAGTTGGCCAGGCTTCTAAGTCCTTATACGTCATTTTCTCAATGGGTAAACTTGTGAATAAAATCTTTATTAAGAAGAGGGTGAGGAAATAAGACACAGAGGTGGAGATATCAACATTCAAATTTAATTATTAAAAAAAATACTGTTAAAATGATAAAAATGCCCCTATCTTATTTGATGCATTATTTTGGGATGTCTTTGAAGTTTTTTGTCCAATTTTTTTGCTGAAGCTTGGTAACACCAAAATCACTATTCAACTTTTCCATTGGCTTCATATATAGATGTTTGGGACACGAATTGTATACCACGTGTCATTATATAAATGGAGAGAAGTTTTAATTTTTAAGTTAATTTATTTTTTAACATAAGTATTTCACTACTTGTATAGTGACACGTAATGTATAACTCTATATTTTGAGCATACAAACTTTTTTTTCTTTCCAAATGTTGCATGAACGTTGCTTCACTTTTTATGCTTTAGTCTTTAATGTAAGCCTAAAATATTAAAGCAAAAAACCAACATAATAATGCTACGAGAGATTACCTATTTAAATCATGTTGATGTGCAATATAATATCTAAATATATAAATTTATATTAAATAATATAAATTTATTAATTAACATAACATATACTTATCACGATCGGTAATACATTAAAAAAAAATGGCATCCTAAACTTTACCAATCAAATATCTCTCCCACCGAATTTCTTTATGGCCCTTTTTGTTTAGTCGTCATTTATCTTTTTCTACTTTCCTTCTATGAGTCGGCCAAGCGTTGAAAATTTTATGTAATTAAATTCTTTTTAATATCTAGTTCTTTTGCTCTTTTTCTCTGTTTTTTTTTTTTTTTTTTTTTTTCAAAGCTCTTTTTCTCGTTGAAAATAAAAGCTTTTGACTGAAAAAGAAAGCTTGTTGAATGTGGTTGGCAGAGCTCCACGTGAGCCGACGCAGAGGACGAAGTCACGGTTATTGTCGGTTATGGCAGTTGCCACGTCAGGGACACGTGCTATTATATTCTGGTGTTGGTTAGGTGGTCCACCGAGCTTGACGGTTGACCGTTCCAATGTACGGCATTTGGCCGACTAATCCCAACTGCTGCCGACAACATTTCTTTAATCATATCTCTCGGAACTTGTCAGGTATAGTTGTATTTTCTATACATTGTTTAGTACAGCAGGGTATCCCATTTGATTCTCGTATAATTTATTAATTTGGATAACAATAATCTTTTAACATGTTATTATGCTAAAATTATCGTGTTTTGTCATGGACTGGGCCACGAGGATTCAAGAATTGTTAGATTTTTAATAGAAGTAGAACGCGGAACGCATAAAAGAAAATTTAATTTATTTATTGAAGTATTTGTCGAATGTTTAGTAAGTTTGTTGTCAACTGTCGAATTATGTTATTCATATGTCAAGAGATATTGAAATATGCCAAAGTATCTGATGAGTGCTATCGAGTGTTATCGACACAACCTGCCAAGTGTTGCCGATATACGTTAACATGCATTACATTGAGAGGAAATGTAGCAATGGTCCCTCAATTTTAGGAGTAATGGTTTCTCAACTTTAATCCAATTGAAGTAATGGTCTCTCAGCTAAAAAACTAACCATTGGTCTTAACTCATTAAGACGTGTAGCTATGATCATTTTTGTCAACTCCGTAAGAACTTCCATAAAAACGAAATGAGAAAAATTGTAGCACTGATTCCTGAACTTTAATTCAATTGGAGAAATAGTCTTTTAACTTTAAACTGATTGGAGCAATGGTCCCTTAACTTTAACCTAATTGTAGCAATGATCCTTCTAACATGACTCATTTTGATGAAATTATGAAGAAGTTGATGAAAAGGACCGTAGTCTCACATTTTGAAGAGTTTAGGGACCAATGGTCATATATTTTTAGTTGAGGATCAAATTAATCCAATTTAGTTAAAGTTGAGGGATCGTTACTACAATTTTCTCTTATGTTAAACACTTGGTAATATAAAAAAGAGCCATAATAAACATTCGTTAGGCCCTCTGAAGACCTTCACATATATATTTTTTTTTACTCCAACCACTTTAGTCCCAACAATGGCGGAGCTACTAAGAGACCAGAATGGTCCCTTACCCATCCTGCCTTTTTTTTTCTTCTTACTACTATAATAGCTGATGTCGTTGCATATCAATCCAATACCCTTAAAATTGAAGTGTGTTCTCCATCCAAACTTTTTTCCGTTCCAGGCCAGGACCACATTTTTCTTTTTATTCCTCTTATTGTAGTGTTGTCTTCACTTCACTTCCCTTCCTTATTATATCATCTTTTCTTTGGCTTTTACTTTTCTTTTTTCTTTTTTTAAATTCCTACTAACTCCTTACCTTATATTCGAGTTTCTGGTTTGTGCAATGTTTATAGTTCCCTCTATTGAATTTAGGATCTTTCAATTTTTATGCAAATTACTCCAATCTCTCATGTTTCGATGAGTTCAAATTATCTATGTATGTGCAGGCCTTCCACACATAAAATTCTGGCTCCACCACTGAGTCCCAATATGTATCCACCACTACCACAACTAGTTGCCTTTTCTTAATGTTTTAAGATATTTTATCGAGCAAAAGATATTCGTAACTCAAGTTATTAAAAGTATAATCTGACACGAAAAAAATTGTGTTTTGATTCTTTTCCCTACTATTGTATATAAATACAATACAAAAAAAAAAAAAAGAAAAGAAAAGGTATTTCATTGATCACCTTAACCTTCTAAGTCAAAGAAAATATTAATACAATAGTACGTTAAATATTTCTTTACTTGGGGCCAACAAGATACTTTTGTTTCTTTTGATCGGTGCAATTACCTTATTTTTTGTCACAATTAAAGGAAGTTAAGAGTTCACTTTAAAACTAATTACCAATTGGTTGAGTGCTCCAAGTCTTCTTAAACCCATAGAAAGTTTGTTTGTTAGTTTTGTTTTCAATGGGATTGTTAGTTTTGTTTTCAAGTAGGAGGTGTGCCATTACCATTTAATTATTGTATAAAATTGAATAACATTTATTTCATGATCGCATTTTTTTACGCGAAACTTGTGCACAATTTTAACTTGGTGAAGGCTTCATCACTTGACAAATCTACTATGACATCTTGAAGAAAGATGAAGCTTCATTCAAAAACTGATTGACGATGATGGCCGTAAACCATTCTCCTGAAGAATATATTAATCAATCACAAACATTGAATCAGTCAATACATCGATGTTAATAAAAATAAGAGTTTGTTAAGATGTGCAGTTTGTAAGAGCTTTGATATGGTGCATCTTTTGTTTACATGTAGCTACGTTAGTTGAATTAGATAAGTTTTCTTTGTCGTTAATTGGTTCTTATATATGTCTAATCTTATGAATTCATGCAAAAAAATTTAGTTCTGAAGACTTTAACTTCACAACAATAATGTTCTATGCTGTAGTGAAGTTATGATTTCATGTGTGAAGGGGTCTCTCACATACATATATAGGTAATTTAAACCAAACATGAGAGATTTGAATAATTTGCATAAAAATTGAAAGACATTCAAGATAGAACTAAAAGCATTGCACAAACCCAAATACTCGAACATGTGGGAAATAGTAAGAAAGAATTTTTTTTTTTAAATATATGTTCAACCCAACGAAAAGTGGATCAAATAAGGAGAGAAAGTGAAGATTGCACCACGGATGAAGAGAAAATAAGGCCTGGCCTGGAACATGAAAAAGTTGAATTGAAAACACACTTGAATTTGTACTAGACTGATATGCAGCAACAATATCTACCAGAGTAGCAAGAAGAAAAAAAAGGCAATGAGAGACTATTTTAGTCTCATAGTAGCTCCGCCACTGGTTCTATGTTAGGTCACAACTTGTATTAACTTTATCTTTTCATACAAAATTACAGTGACTTTTCAACTAATACTAAAACCTTTTTCCAAAATTTTTGTTTATTAAAACCTTAATTTAAAAAAGTTAAGTATTTAAAATAAAGTAAGTGTTGAGTTTTCGTCATTACATTGCATACGCATCACATGACATATGCACGACATCTAGTTCATATTATAAATAATATCATCTAGTTAATATTATAATGATAAATGAGTACGGTTTTATATTTTTTCATAAAATAGATAACATTAATTTTTAACTAAATTGGTTGTTTAATTTATACAATATCATACGTCACATTCATATATATCAGGACGTGATTTTGGTGAAGCTTACCGAAATGGGTTGACGATATAATTAAAAAAATTTATCTTTATAAAGTAAAGAAAATTAATAAAAATGGTTTGAAAATTTTGAGTTTTAATGATAAGGACAAAATAAAGGGTAAAGTGAATAGTACCAAGATTGACTTTTTAGTGTAAAAATGTGATTTTTTGTTAAAGTAAACAGTACCGCAGGTTTTTCGTTAAAACTTTGTATAAAGTATATTAATAAAAAATGAATATATACACATTATAATTTAAGTAAAAATATAATATGATAATATTTCATGTAGACCTAAAAATCTCTATCATGGTCTCCATCCTCTATTCTCTCCATGCAATTTGCAGTCGATTAGTCCAAAAGAGGTGGGATTAACTAATTGGTTTGGCTCAAGGCTCGATCAGTGCTCATCTCTAAACATAACCTTATATATAATATGTTTTTGTTTCGTTCGTTTTGTTGGTTTCTTACCAACCTCAATTAGTCACAAAGCAAATAAACCACCTAACTCGTTTGGTCAACTGAAAATTTTGTATGCCAGTACGTATGTATAGATGTAAAAATTACAATAAATCAATCCACATAAGATAATATATAAAGAGGCAAGTGGCTCTCTACCACAGTGCTAAAGAGGAGTGTTGCTCTTGCACTCTGGTGTGGGTTCAAACCATGTTTGCTCTCTAATCTAATATTTAATTGAACAAATTTATCGTTTGACAAAAAAAAAAAAAAAGATAATATATAAAGAGATAAAGAGATTAGACTTTAAAAGAGAAAAGATGACATTCAGTACTACGATCTGGTGATATTCCTTTTCACTTGTAAGTGAGAGGTCTTAGGTTTGAATCTCGTAGATGGTGAATTTGATACCAAATTAGGTTGCCTATTGTGTGGCTTAGCCGAACTATCCCTCTCCTTAGTGTAAAATATGACCTCGTTTAGATGTGCTTTTAAAATTACTGAAATCGCTTTTGGTAAAAATATTTTTGGGTTCCAAAAGCACTTGAAGTGCTTTCTATAAGAAGCACAAGTTATATGCTTTTTTCAGGAAGTACTTTAAGTGTTTTTTTATGATTTACTAGCATTTTTTTTTAAATTATGTGATATCTTACGAATGAAAAGGAATATCAAATTAGGTTGATATCTTTTTCTTTTTTTTCAAGAAAGAAACACATATCTTATGCGCATAATTTTTGCTAAGGATATCTTATTGGCAAACTCGTGGCACTAAAAAAAAAAAAAAAAAAAAAAGGGGGGGTGGGGGGTTATGCGCATAATTTAATTGGAAATCATTTTCACTTTTTACTGCCCAAAAAAAAACCATCGAGTAATAATTAAAGATGTATTAGTCTATTAGAAAAATATCATGAACGTATATAAGATATGCATGTTAAATGTAGCTACAGGGTCACACACGTTAATAAGCACCACAATCTTACAATTACAAACTCAAAAAATACAATACAATTCGTTAATCGCTCTTGACTCGTATCTAATTATGTATAGGTCATACACACTATAAAGACTTTCCTGATAGAATAATTGTCACATCACGGTTCGGGCTCCCCCACCATATCCCGGGCTCGACTCCACCGTAGAGCACGATATTGTCCGCTTTGGGCTCCTACCACGCCCCCTACCACGCTCTCATGGTTTTGTTTATGGGAACTCACACGAGAACTTCCTAGTAGGTCACCCATCATGAAATTGCTCTCGCGCACTACTTACTTAACTTCGGAGTTCCGATGGAACCCGAAGCTAGTGAGCTCCCAAAAGACCTAGTGCTAGGTAGAGATGAGAATATACATATAAGGCTTACATGATCCATTTCCCTGGACGATGTGGGATGTTACAATAAGAGAGTGACAACGACAAAATAAAAAATAAAAAATAAAAAATAAAAAAGAAAAGAAAAGAAAAGAAACTCTACTCTTCCACCTAAAGTACAACAGAGACCGCAACTGGAGAATAAAAATGATTTGAAGATCAAAAAAAGCAAAGAGGCAAGAGACCAATAATAGCTATAGTTTTTTTTTTTTTTTTTTTTTTAATTCCCAAAAATTCGACATCGAGCACCTATTTTCAAAGATTACTTATAGTAAAAATCAAATATTAAAATTAACGCATGACTCACATCTAATTATTTTGGTCATTGGCGGTAGAATTGAAGATGAAAAACAACATGTTCATCAACTGACTTTAAGCTACCAATTGTGTACAATTATGTGATTTTTTTTATTTTTGTACTTACAATTGCTATAACTAATTAGAAAAAGAAGACGAAGAAAAATTCCTAGGAAAAATTTAATATGTATCCCTCTATCAAAAAAAATTTTACACTATGTTTGGATGAGGAAAATAAACTTGGAATTTGGATAAATTTCAGAATTTATAAATTTATAAGCACCATCTCTCTTGTTTGGATTCATAAACATAAACATTTAGAATTTCCTTGTGGAAAAAAAAACTTCGAATTTGGAACCTCCAATTCTTAGTTTAAATTCCATGTAAATACACGTAATTTACCAATTTCTATGATTGAGAGTTTAAAAATAACAACTTTCGTATTCAATTCCATAGTTCTTTTAGGTTAACCAAACAAGAAAATTTACAAATTCTAGACAATAAAATCTCGTCATTTCAATTTTCGTCATTTTAAAATTCCTTAATAATCTTAAATTTCTTCATCCAAACATAGCGTTAGTATATATGTAACCCAGGAAAAGCCAGAAAACTGATTCCGGGAGATCTTTATATAATGATTGGTCAACTTCACCACATGATCGGCTGCTTCTTTTGACTTGTCCGATTTGCTTTGGTTTGGTCAGTTAGTGTTTCTACGATGCATGAAATACATCTGTATTGATTACTCATGGCGGCCATTCATGTCGTTGTGCACTAAGACGCAGTGCACAGATGAAGGAGTCTCGCCCTTAATTCAAGGATCGAAGAACCCCAGTTTGTCCGGCATGATTAATGATTTGTGTTGGGCATGCACTTGCAACTTTGTCAATACACATAGGCTGAAATTAAACAAAAAGGACAAGTCTTTCTTTGACTGCCATTTAACTGAAGTTGAACATTCCATTTCATGATCTAGAAATACTTTGAAAGTGTTAGTTTATAATGGTATCCAAGGCAAACATTTTGTACCCGAATTATAGTTGAAATGGTCACAAATATTCACCTTTACAGGTTGGATCAAGTGTTTGTTGATTTAAATGGATTAGAATTTTCTCTTTTATAAATAGAGAAAGGATAATAGCTCATCTAAGGGATAGTAGCACATCTCAAATGACTTTGTATCTCTTGTATAAATCAAGTGTATGTAGCAGTTCTAAATACTCTCTTGTAGATCCCAACTTCAATCCACATGAATAAGTAGTGACCATTGGTCTTGGGGCGGTTCTACCCATGTCTTTAGTTTCATAGTGTTTCATGTTCCTTTTTTACAGCTTTGATTGTATGAAAAAGGACGTTGATCGAGTCAATTTTGTCCTATAAAAAAGATGTAACAGTGTAAGACATAATTTCATAAAATAGTACTCTCATATATTACGTTACCAAATTGTAAAGAGAAATTTTATTTGAACCCATGTAATCTCTCTCTACACCCAACTTAAACTATAAATGTAAAATTACTTTATTACCTTATTGCATAATTACCATAAAGTACAAACTAATAATAAAAATAAGATTATAAACCCACACCCAATAATCAAACATAACCATCACCATCACGTATTATTCTCCTATGTTCTATCATGACAAAAATCATAAGACACTCTCATAGTGAAAAACAAGCCCTTTTGTATGGATGGATAGTAATTTTGAACCATTGACAATCTATACTAAGCCAACTACTCCTTCTCCGATACCCAGCTGAAATGGAAACCCATGGAGTGGATGGGAAAGGGAATGAGTTTTCTCTTCCTTTTCTGTATAGAGGAAGAGTGGAGTGGCATGCATGTAGACACATCATATTCAACCCCTTAAAAGGTGGACAAATTTGAGGGAAGAAACAAATAAAAATCTTAATAAAGTTTAATGCAAGCTCAAATCGTAAACATGGGAACATAAACTTGTATGCAGCACATATGATGCACGTGAGCCTAATTTCAAAAACATCTTTAACAACTTAAGTCTTTAAATTCTACCTAGGATATGTCAAATAAGAACATGCATTGTGATGCAATTATATTAGAAATTGGCTCTTGCAGGGAAACAAATGATTAAGCAGCAATTCAAGGACTCCCTTCAACAAATCTAATGAGAAAATTGACCAATACTATCAAGTCTTGACAAATACGAACTAAGTTGAGAGAGCAACGCTATAGAGGATGATGGAGACTCCATTAAAAACAACTGTTGGAAAGAGAGAATGTCAGAAAAAAGATTGCTTTGAATTTTTGGTTTTTTATTATTCATATGGGTGTAAAAGATAAATTTTCATATTGAATTGGATTTATAAGGGTAGTTTAGGTAGTAAATTTGGGTTTAAAGAGATATTGATAGTTTAATTAAAAATAATATGAGTGTAAAGAGTAAATTCGGTGTAAAGAGAAGTTAAATAAGTTTAAATAAAATTTCTCAATTGTAAATCAAATCATTAAACAAAATCGCGTATAAATAATTTTACAATATAATTACATGAATCTTTTGAGAGAACTAGTAAATAACTAAATATGACCAAGCTAGTGACCCTCGAAATAAGTCAATGAGTAGGGAGATGAAGAAGCAAGCCCTTTTTGGAGGTGAGCAGTTAGCTTTGACTAAAGAGCAATATTTTGAACTCAGATGGCGATCAGGCAAGCCACCTCGTTGATGCGTGTCAATTGTACCAACGATCCGAACGAAATATATCACCAGTCATTAGATAATTTGTATCTTACAGACTTACAGTCACAGAATATTCTATTGGGGGTCAAGGCTTTAATTAGTGGAAGATCGATGGAAACAAGAGAACACGACAAAAAGATCGATGTATAAGAGAATTAACATCCATTACGGTATTAACTGTGACATGTGGGCATTAGACAAAGATTTGGATCCTGCCGCCCGCAGGAGCACAAGACAAGTGTACACATAATCAAAACATAAATATTAAAAAATAATTTTCTTCTTGTTCCATAACCATTCCAAGATTTAGACGGGTCCCATAACCATGGTCATATCTTTTTTATAAGTACACTTGAGAAAGATTATACGAGATTAACTTTTCGGAAAAAAAAAAGTAAGAACCGTGGTCATACATAAAAATTTATTACAGAGTTTATGTGACGCACAGACTAAGCAATTAGGGTTCTGCTAACATGAAATAAAGTTACGCCTTTTGCTGCGAAGTTCAATAACCGTTCGGCTTTCAATGTGTCAAACACTAAGTAACCTAGGTAACACCTCCTTTTCCTTTCGTCAGGGAAGCTAATGAAGTGACCTTGTCCAGCTAGAGAATCAAGGAATGCTCACCGACAGAGACTTGGAAAGGTAACTAACTAAAATAAAAGTAGTGTTGTTTAACCAAACTGAAAGTATTCGTAGGCCGACTAATTCTATGTCTCCAATAATGTTCCACCGAACTGAATATAGCGCCAATTTGTCAACCTAAGGTTGTGAACCCAATGATTTAGTGGAGTTGTTAGTGTTTTTCTTAGGACCTGAGAAATTTTCGTGTAAAGTTTCTTATAAATCTTTTGTTTGTGTGTTGAGATGAGAATCCTCTTACGTTGCAAAACCACTTATTTATAATAGCCATATATTTGCTTGGTTTGGCTTGTAATAAGGTTGGGCATGGGCCAGGCCGGGCCCAAATTTGAAGGAACAGGACCCTACTCGTTTTAAAATGTAACGGGGCAGGGCGAGTTGGATAGAGTGATTTTGAGTTTGAGACTTGAACCTAACCTAGTTCGAGGCAGGTCTGCGGGTAGAAGCAGATCTGAGATCAAAATTTGAGGGCTTTGACGAAGAATTAGCAGAAGAAGCAGACATTGGGGCCGATTTGCCAGAGGGCTTGAAGCCGAAATCAGAGGCCAGGAGACCTTTAAAGTCGTTGTGATTGGAATTTCTGGGTCTCATTCTTTCTCTTTCCTCCTCCTTGTGTTATTGGTTTTTGGCTGTACAAAAAAAAAAATGGAAGGATCTCTGAATTCTCTTAAAAGGTAGATGTGGAAATATATGAAAAGTTAAAGAGGTGATCTTGTTGCAAAAGAGAGCAGGGTCTGTGTGGGGATCTGAGGGAAAAAAACTTTGAGAGAGAGACATGAGGTGAGGGATGAGGGTAAAACATGTATCTGGGATTCGATGTGAGGTGAAAGAGATATGGTAAATTTGACGAAATCAAAATCGTAAAATCGAGAAGATGGGTGGTGCGGGTGCCTGGGTTCTGAGATGTCGTCGAGGACTCGAGGAGGACAATCGAGGTTGTTGGGCCATCGTGGTGGTCGCCAAGGCCCAAACTCGCAATGGCGATGATGTCAGGGTGGTGGAGGAAATAACTGACGGAGAGTGACAGAGTGTGGGTGGAACCGTGGAGGGGAGAGGACAACGCGCGAGAGACGGCAAGAGAGAATCGAGTTCGAGGACTCGAGTGAAAGAGTCGAGGTCGAGGATAAGGAGACCTAGGGTAAAACTAACGGATAAAATTGGATGGAGAGATGATCTCTTCAATCTCGTCCGTCCATTGTAATTACAAATGGGCATGTCCAGGGCCCCGTTTTTCTATACATCTGAAAACAAGCCGCCCCTAAAATTTCATCGACCTGCCCCACCCCGCCCTATTTCTCTTATTAAAAAATTAGAAACGGTCCGTACCCATCCCGAACCTTGATCCCATACCCGTTTGCCCACCTCTAGCCTGTATAGTCGAATTGCAATTCTAGCTCGTTGAAAACCATTACAATATATTGACTCAATCTCTGCTAAAGTGACTTGAAGGTGCCCAATGACTGCGTGCTATATCCTTCAGTCGTCTACCCATGAGTTTTTTCAAGATAGGACAAAGCTTATCACTCCGCATATTCTTTGAGGTTGAAGCTTATCACTTTGTGTTGCTAATTTCAACATAGGACAAAGCCTGTCATGTTATCAGTACCACGTGCCAAAACTCCCAAATCAATTCCAACTATACTGCTTGCTTCCCGTCTGCATTTATCTTGCATAAGAAAATGTCAAAGATAATTTCAAGATCATTTCAATAAATTTCAATAGTATAATATTATGATAAAAAAAATACAAATATTATCTGTTAATAATAACGGAAAGTTATCTTAATATCTGAACAATCATCCAACGGCTTAAATCATGTAAATAGATAGTGCAAAAGCGGATCCAAAATAATACCTAAATCCTATATAAATAGAGAACAACTTACATGATAGGGGGTACTCCATCACAATGATTTTCTTTGTCAATAAAATAAGATACAGAGTACGTGAACAAAAATATACACATGCTAGCTCTGCTTAAGCCATCTCTAGTCAAGGACTAGGTCATCTTCAGTCATGGAAGGCTAAACATAGCCCATGACCATATGTAGCCCTCGAAAATTTAATATTTTAAAGACTACTTTTAATGCTAATTTTATGATCTCTAATCACGGCAATATATTTTATTTTTCTTCGCATTTTATCACTTATTGGTTGGAGATTAATTTTGTCAATTCTAGAACTAAATGTGACCTGTAATGGAGATGACCTTACATACGTAACGGTCTTCAAAACCGCAACAATTAAGTCAAAAAGTTGAACATGCAACGAGAGTGAATAGAAAAACACACACACACACATTATCCTGCTTCTTTTTAATAGACAATGTAGAATAATTTTAATTAGAAAATAAATAAAATAGATTTAGTCATATCTTTCTGAGTAGATTCAATTTGTAGACTAAATTTTGTAAACTAAATGATATGGAAGTTGATGATTGAATTATTATTTGATCGTTGATAAACATGCTCATTTTTTATTGATGATACCTCATTTGGTTTGCTAATTTAGTCTATACATTTGGTCTCCCTAGCATTACTCTATCTTTCTAGACTTGTTTTTTCTTTTTTTGTTTCTTCGAGAGGGTTGATGTGCCTTGTCAGCGACAACGCAGATTAAGGATAATTCAACGCTGATAACTGCATGCGCGTGCTTTGATTAACAAAATTATCGACATAATTAATCAATGCCGTGCTTGACTCTTCTTGATCAATTGAGTCTCATCAGTCTCACCGCGTTTAAGGAATCTAACTAACGTTAGTGTAAAATTAACCATTCAGAAGCGTAGAAAAACATGCAGATCAAAATTACCAACGGCTCATAAACAATTATTATACATCTACGGTATCAAAAACGACATATATGCATTTTAAAAGTTAAAATTTTTTGAACTATTCAGAAAAAAACTATATCGTACTAGTGCATAATCATATAATATCCAAAACCAAGTGATAGAGGGAATTGGACTTTGTAACAAACGTACCTAACCCTATCTATCGGTTGAAGATTTTATGCCTTGTGTAGGCAAAGCCATGTGGGTAGTGGTATTAGTGATACCCCATGTACCTTGTTTTGTTTCTAATTATTTTCCTGTCTCAATATTATCTCCGAATTCACTAGTGTGTGTGAATGATCAATATCTGCGGCTATCCTCTTTTAATTTTCATCAAACACCGAATGCTGAGTGTTATAGTTTTATGTTGATACCAAATTAACTCCTAGGTTGAAAAGTGTTAGGAATTTGGCTTGTCATGTTAGTGTCTTATTTTGTTTAGAATTGTATTAAGAAAGGTGCACAAATTCTTTTCCTAAAAAGCATTAGGAAAGAATTAAGTTTTCTTGTACAATTTAAATTTGGAATCCTCTAAGCTTAATTGGGATAGGAAAGTACTTTCCTATCTCATATAGAATAGGAAACCCAATCAAGTTATAGGCATGTAAACTGCACCTTATACCTATAAATAGGGTGCGGCAAGGCTGAAAACATAGAGAAAAAACAGAGACAGCCGATAGAGGAGAAATATTAGTTCTAGGTTTTGCAAAAGTACTGTAACTTTATTGTTAATCAAAGAAACTATGGTTTCTCTATCCAGATAAATCACAACCACAACTGAACGTAAGCAAAAGTTATGCCGACCCAGTGTATATAAAACTTGTGTGTTTCTAGTTATTCTCTAATTTGCTAAATTTAACCTTTGCCGGATACATCAATAGAAAAATTCACTAGAAGAGAGCCAAAATTGTAACAAAAAGACCATTAAAAATACGTTGCAACATATTTAGGTAAACTATGCACAGAGACACATATTTGCCGTTTGTTATTGTCCATCAATGATTCAAATCCAGTTATTTAAAAATTATCAGATTACATATGTTGCGCTTGATAGAAGCCAAACTAGAAGAATAACTACGTATTCAACTAGGAAATCCAAAGAACCCACATGGAAAAGAACACTTGTTTTTTGTGAAGGGAAAAGAACACTTCAAATGAGACAAATTGAGATATATTATTGACTGATAGATGAGAAATGAGAAACTAAGAATACTAGATGATTCATGAGTATGCTACGTAAATGTGATCCATATATGGATCCTGGATAAATAAATGCATACATCAACTGAGAGATACAAATGTGTGTACTTTATTTAACACGAAAGATGAATCTAAGCTGAAACTCTTAAGATTTTATAGATTGGCGAAGGATCTATCACTAATTATATCAATATTGTCCAGAATTTACACATCTCTCGATGCAATTAGAAGTTAAACCACTTAATATAAGTTGTAATAGTTTATTCACCATGCCTCCTCATGTAAGACCACTATTTAGTGAGCTAGACATGAAGCCAATTCCACATTAGTCATCTAAGGTAAACCCAGTAGTACGCTCCGATACCATATTGTTAAGATTCAAAGAGACGGGTCAAATGGTCCAACACAAATATTGTTTCCAGCTTAACCATCTACTCGCCTAACATGAATATGAAATTTATCCTAAAATGACTCGGTGTAATTAAAAATAAAACCACTTGTTTGTACATCGTAATTTATTTTGTCCAATTCTCGATGTGTAATTTCTAACAAAAACGATGAACTTGACTACAAATCATATACAGGCATTAAACCTAAGTAGATAAATGTACCAAAGCCTAAATGTGGAATGCATTAACCATGTGATAAATTCCCTATTAGTATTGTGTTTATTTACGAACATAATTTTCCTTAAACATTTTCATTTTAATCTTGAGTTCGATATTATTTCCTAATATCAAGTTGTGAATTATATACAATTTTTGTTTGTTTGTTTTGCAAGAAGCATTGTTCTTAGAAGAAAAAGCTCACATGAGTGAGTTTTTTTTCTTTGCAATATAAGTAGTAAAATTTCACTTGATGGCAGACAACTTGTTTCAGAATAAAGTTTAGTTAAAAAAAAAAAAAAAAAAAAAAGAAGGATATTTTGTGTGACATCCCACATCGCCCAGGGGAGTGATCCTTGTATGTATATTCCCATCCCTACCTAGCACGAGGCCTTTTGGGAGCTCACTGGCTTCGGGTTCCGTAGGAACTCCGAAGTTAAGCGAGAAAGAGGCTAGAGCAATCCAATGATGGGTGACCCACTGGGAAGTTGCTCGTGAGTTTCCAAAAACAAAACCGTGAGGGAATGGTAAGCCCAAAGCGGACAATATCGTGCTACGGTGGTGGAGCGGGCCCGGTAAGTGATCCGCCCCGGGCCGGGATGTGACATTTTGGATGCGGTCTCTAATCCTTAACATTTTTTTATTAAAACCTTAATAGTATTCAAAGTTTGATCAAGGTCCCTTGACTTTGTACACCTCATTATATTACTATTAATATTTATATTTTTATAGTTTTGACATTAATTGTTTGATATTTTATGAGATTTATAATCCTATAAATTTAAAATCCCTCATTATAATAATATTAGAAATGGTTACAATAAAAATATTCAAACATTTTGATTGAATAAATGGATAAAAATTATGTAAAAATAATAAATAATAAATGGCAAAAGAATGTATCCATAGGGTTAAAAAAAATTAGTATATTTCACATATAACAAAGTGGTACATTAATAAAGAAGAATGGGTACATTATAAATAAATTAGGGTACAGATAAAAGATTAAAAATTATGAGTACAAATGAATTTTTAAAAATATAGGTGCTAAAAGAAATTAATACATGGGTACAAAATAAAACTAAAAAGAAAATACTACAAATTTAAAAAAAAATGTTGCAAATTAAAAGTGGGTACAAACTAAAATATAAATATATGATACAAAGTTTAGGCATAAAACAAAAATATACCATATGTAATTTTTCTATCATTGATTAAATATACAATGTCATGTGACGGTATACACATGGGTAAAAATACAAATAAAACTGTAAAAAATATGGGCACAAAAAGAAACTAATATATGGGTACAAATTAAAAATGAAAACAAAATTGGTACAAATTAAAAAATATTTTCAAATTAAAAATAGGCACAAACTAAAAATAAAAATATATGATAAAAAATTTAGCCATAAACATAAATATACTAATTGTAACATTTTTAACACTAAAGGAATATATTTAAAATTAAAAATATTTTATTATTCAAATAATTAATGATGTTATTAATACCCAAGAACCTTGATCAAAAATTGAAAATGAATAGGATTTTAATTAATGGAGTAACAAAAAGAAGGATGTGAACCTAATTTTCCCAAAAAAAAAAACTGTCATCTTGTTATATCTTGAGGTAAATGAAGGGGTTGTGATTTTCACACATCCTTAGCTACTTTTCCCACACCCCTCCATATTTTTTAATACTTAATTTGTATCCTACTATTTAATCTTCCATATATACCCCTCCCTATTTAATCTTTCATTAATTACCATAAAAAAGTAGGAAGGGTATATAAGGAAGATTAAATAGTAGGATACCAATTAAGTATTAAAAAATAGGAAAGGGTGTGGAAAAAGTAGTTAAGGGTGTGTGAAAATCACAACCCAAATGAAATGATGATTTCTTAACGACAATCGAATTCACAGTAATAAAAGGAAGATATATACATATATATATATATACACACATGTATATTTGCATTGTATTTAGTATATTATGTTGCCGACCTATTAATTTGTTAACATAATATGTTGAATGATAGTGCTATTCACACACCTATTTTTACCTTCTACACACCCTTGTTAACTATCTTCTTCAATTCATTTGATTCAACAATCGAAAATTGAGAGGGGTGTGTGAGAATAAAAATGGGTGTGTGTGTAACACTAGTGTTCGATGGAAAAAATAATAATATAATAAATGCTAAGTCCGGATAACTATCTAACTTTTAGGAGTAATTCTAAATTGGTCCTAACCTTTAAAAACATTGCAAATAACTACCTAAAGTTTTGAAAAATGGATGTCTATTAGGTTCACTTACGTTTAGTGATAACATAGATAAATATTAAACCTACCAAATGACCAATTTTCAAAATGTTAATCTGAAAATTACTTATATACATACTATAAAATTAGGTAGGTTTTTTTATACTTAAAACGAATAATAAATATACATATTATAAAATTATTATAGTGAGTACTAACATGTTTGGTTTATGATATGATGAAATTTAAGAATCCAAAGTACGTGGCAGCTTGGAAGCGGAAAAATGATGATGAAGACCACATATATATGCCTTCCCCGTTTTCAAATCAATCAAGTAGTTAGTTGGGGAATCATGAAACCCTACTTTTAATTCGGGATTTTGAAACCAAAACAAAAGTGATATGATTCTTGTAATAACATAGAGGAACACATGGGGGAGAGAGAGATCTAGAGAAAGAGAGAGAGAGAGAGATCATATATTAGAACTGTTCCAGAAGGCAGGTATGAATGATGGTGATAGCGTACTACTGCTTGCATATCTCTATATATTTAGCTCAATATGAAGGACCATGTGAGTGCATGTTACATCTGCTACCTAGTCAAATGGGTAACATGCCGACAACGTACGTGGCAGTGATTCACCAAAGCCTTCGGATTCAATGATACTAGCTAGTCGTTTCATTGATATTGATATCATAACCTACATATTATGAGAGGAATTATATATAATAAGTGTCAATAATCACTTATTATCTGATAATCTTTGAATTTTACTTAATTAAAATAATGTTGATAGTATCTAGTACTGAATACTAGATGACTAAAGATGTCTTTTTTAAGCGTCTATATTTCTATTTCCGCATAAGAACGTAGTTGAAAATTTACTGTATCGATTAAGTGTAAAACCTTGATAAACACATATAAAAGAAATGTGATTAGGTAAAACAGAGGTAAGCACCTAACCGACAATGACCTTACACAAAATAATAAACACAGATTTGGTGTATGATAGTTGGGGCCTCTCCTCTCTCCAACATGTTGATTTATTGATACTCTGTGCGTAGGGCGGGCGAGAGACATTTGAGGGGGAAGGAGTCAAATCTCAAAGACCCCATACAAATAATGGAAGGCTGTTGCATGTGATGGTTGGTGGGGAAGTTACGGTAGTTATGGAAGTTAAAGTGCCAGAACATGTCATGATAAAAGCAAACGCAATGCCTTCCCACCAACTTAATCCGGGCATGCAATTTTAAGGATGCTTGATATAAGCACGAAATTTCGAAACTTTATCCATCTTTCCCATAATTAATGGCTCAATCATCGTTTGTCTGTAAATTTGACATACATAGCTCGATTCATTACCTATTAACTTAAATCTTTCGAGACAACCAATTAGTTATCTCGTTCTATACATTTTTGTTAGTTTGTCAAGTTAAGCGACATTATCAGTTTAGTCGTTTAACACCACAATGTGTTTAATTGTCTGGCAAAATTATAAGCCGTTTTTTTCGGATTACATTAACTAAGATTACACGTCATCACTTGTCACCATTAGGGTTAATTGATTTAGTATTGTTGCGTAAACGGCCAAGTTATTAACCTATAAAATAAGTTAAAAAGTAACTGATCATACAAAATTAAGATACGAATCAATTGTTAATTGATCTGAGGGGAGGTCTAGTAAGGAGCATGATTAAGTACTGGACCACAATACCTTTAAAAATTCATACCAATAGGTCCTCCTCGGATTCCATCCGGCTCTGTGTGAAATATGCACATATAAACTGATCGAAATATAAAAGTAATTGCAAAAAAACTATAAAGTTGGCAGTTAAAGTTAGGTGGTTTTGTCAAATTTTAAATAATTATTGGGGTCGGAATGGAAACCGAAGGTTGAAGAAAGGAAATCTCCTTTGAGCCTATTGAAAGTCTAAAACCCCTTCACGTGTAAAGAGGGACAGATGAGTGCAGCAAATGTAAAAGCCTTATCCAGAATGCATGCCTATATTAATCAACTTGATGGTGACCCTTAAGATGTTTAGTGAGTAAATAGTCTTAGGTCCAATGGGGTGAAACCACTCAGCATCCTTACAATGAATCCACGTGCACTTTTTGTATTAGGGTTTTTCATTTCTACACCCTTCTTAATGTTGGTCCTTCGTTCTCTTTTGATTGTTCAACACAGTTGCTGGAAAAAAAGGTGTACATGTGATGAACAAGAGATCTGTAGAAATCATTTCCCTTATTATATGGTTTGTTTCGATCATTTTTCAATTTTCCCTACTATTGGATTTGATTAAAGAGTGTATTACTCGGTTTGATTAGATTAAAATATCGCTTCAATAAAGGAAAAAAATTAAAATTTCTCTCTCTTTTTCAGTAATTATTTTATGTTTTATTTTATCATTATCTTTTACAGTTGAAATCCAAGGTAGGTGGTGGTGTCAACCCAGAATAGTGGCCTGCTGCTTTCATGCTTGATGACCAAATTTAGGCTTAACAACAAGAAGCACAACAATCTCTACTTCTGTTCATGAATAATTAAATATTTATATGATTTGAATCATGAATAATTAAATATTTATATGATTTGAAAAACTTGACAACCTTCTTTATATCTTTCAAAAGGTTCATTGGATTCCCACATTTTGCAACCCCTACAGCTTTACAGCTTTTCCCACCATCTGCTTTTGCCTGGGTGGATCCATTGGTGGGCTGAAAACCAATACCTCTTATCATTTTGTTGGGAGAAAGGCATGTTCTTTTGGGCCTTTTTCTTCTTCTTTATTTTACTTCCATTGGCTGAATAACGTCCTACATAACAACTAACTCTTAGTCTAACGGTAATTATCTTCTCGTTCATGAAATTTCGATCAAATTGTGAATGTATCAACCAACTCTATCAATTTCGTTCAAAGGCCCTGTAAACCCAAAAAAATAAAAAATAAAAAATAAGGCCCTCGTTAAAGTTTGACTGCACAGCTGCATCCATAAAAGCAAAGCCATGCATCAAATGAAAACTTGGGCTCTGCCTCCAAATGCATCAGATAAAATTTGGGATTTTATTGGAAGCAACCAGAATGTACAAACAAGGTTCTTCATTATATTGTTCCAGAAAAATGAAAACCAATAAGCTTAAATCGTTTTACGATCTATGTGTACAAATTGATCGTAAGCCACCAAAACTGAACTGGGTTGTTCCCAGATAAAATGACAAACGCACCAGCGTTTCTTCGTTCTATTGAGGATCCCACAGACGGTTGAGCAAGTTAAATCCTCCGAGTAACCTTGATCTATCTTCTAGACTACATAACTTACGGATTTTATGGAACAAAGTGGAATACCAAGGCTAGCCGATGGTTTGATGCCCCCCCGCTCACTATTCATCAGGAAAGGCTCAGCTTCAGTAACTTGTTTCTCATAGCCTGAAGCACAACCTTTCTAGGTAAAGTGTGAGGCATCAGAGAAAATGTGTTTTGCTCTCTATAACGATAATGCCATTGAAAATGGACATGCAGCAACTTCAGGGATTTTGAGCTTCTCCGTGCTTTCTCTAAGGCCAAGGGTCACTGTATATGAATGAGAAATAAAAGTGAGAAATGGAAGGCACATACCCTAACAAGGATAGCCTTCCCGACATGTATTTCATTGTAAACAGACTACGAACAAGGAGAAGTTGATACTCCAATTACATTGAAAGCTTAAGTAAACTTGGTATAAGTTGCCCCTGGTAATTAATATTCACAAGAATGCATATCACATCCACCCAGTCAAAATTCCACATCCATTAGAAATCCATTAGGTCAACTAGTTAGTGTACTGTGTAACTTTATCTTGTCAGCTTGTATCGTAACAAATGTAATTTTATAGTCCAGATTGAGTAACAAACTTTTGTCACATGATAGATAATGAATTACATTCATCCTGAAGCTCATATGTCACATAAACAACATTCTATAATATAAAACGAGCATATATAAAGCTACGTGGTAGTTTTCACATTAATAAAAAAATATCACACTGCTTACCTATGGCTTACAAAGTATACAAAGCGATCCTAAAGAAGGCTAGGACTGGAACGAGTGTTCCCATCAAAAGGCAAACTTGAAGAACTTTCCTTCTCTTCCTTTGGCACAGAAAAGCAAAGTGACAAAGAGTCGACTCTAAAATAGATTCTCCATCCAGAAAGTACACCTACAAAATATAATTTTAGCAAAAAACACTTGATGACTGACGAAATAGCACAACTTGTATCGTTGTTTATGTACCGACCACAGACAATGTAAGTGGTTCAGCTGAATAGACACTACGCCAACATTAATTCACTCCCAAATTGTACAAACTTAGGAGGTACTAAACTGAATGAAAATGGTAGCAATACTAAAGGCTAAAGCATCCCAAAACCTATCACGGGACAAGCAGAACTAAACTTTAGTCTTGAACTGGCTTGGTCATGCTAAGACCACAAAGAAAGACCTCAGCCTAGAGGTGGCAAATCGACCCATTGGGTTGCTAATGAGTACCCATTGAGACCCATTTAGTTTGATTTCATCTTACACTATCACCACCACTACCAATCTCACCTCTATATTAAGGTGATATCAAATTAAACGGGTCTTAACGGGTACCCATTAACAACCCAATGGGTTGATTTGCCACGACTACAGTCAGCCCATGGTCAGCTTGATGGATTAATCAGGGTAAAAGTTGGAGCAGGCTTATAACAACTGAGCTAGGCTTAGCCCAAGCTCATCGGGATGAATTTTGGCCTCACGTATATGAACAACCTCAGCCAGATCATTCTCAAAGTAAGCTCAACTAACAGCATCTTAGGCTGCACAGAATAGGACCACCTTAACAGGAAGAATATGAGACCAAACTTGTTTCTCTTGGGGAATCTTTTAGGCTAAATTTACAATGTTATGGCCGACTAAGGGTGATAGGAAGGCCTTAATTTCATAAAAAAAAAAAGTCTATATTTGCATGGATCTGATGTGGCTAAAAGCATTATTAGATAAGCACGGGTATTGTGTTGTCTTTTCTCTGTTTGGAGCAGTCTGGGTTACACTCAGGTTCTATTGATGGTATCTTTGTATATCTTTTGGTGCTTATGGAGTGGAAGAAAGAGCAGGGCATTGATCAAATAGATCTCCATGCTCTTAGCAGCAAATAAGCCTACTGCTAGCCATGTGAGGTAATTTCGCAGAGGAAATGTGGAATTTGAGGTTAATATCTACGTGATTAAATACTATTGGTTCCTAGGCCTTACAAAACCTTCCTCAAATAATCTCTCTGCAAGCCAGACGGTATGCATGCATGGACATTCAATTTTGATATCCATGGTCATGCAGGGTTCTGATCAGGCTTGAAAAATCTTAATAAGACAATAGTAGAATAAATAAAATAAATAAAAAACTTACGGGCAAACTGTTGAGAAGGGCAAGTGTTAGAGAGACTTGGAATGTGCATATCAAAATCCTCTCTAGTACATTTGGAAGATATGTAACCAAGGGAAATGCCCAGCGAGGTCGATATGCAGTTAACTGAACCGAGCGTGCCATGAAGATAATGTCCCCAACAAACACAAAAGTCCCGCCACAGTTAGATTCCATGCCTTCAGATGTTCTTGAATCCACAAAAGATTTTCTTCTAACTCGCAAGCATTCCAGAGAATAGGGCCTTGAATATGTGACCTCAACCCATACCAAGCCTGGAATTGGAATTGGACTTGAGCAGGACTCGTCCTACAGGCATCAACAAATTGAATTTATTTGCATTGAAACAAGTAACTGAATTCCTAAAATTGCATCTTTTGCAAACAACAAGATACCGACCTCTGAACATATGCAGTTGCTGCCATTTGTTATAATCGCCGCCCATCCGTCACCGCACTTATTAAGTTTGATCACATCCTTGGCATTCAAGCAGTGGGCTTTCTCAATACTAATTGGATGACCATCACCTAACAAGCTTGCATAAGCACAGGGAACAGTTGTAAATGCAGTAAGATCATTGGGACAAGAAGACTGGTTATCAGCGATGATAATCTGCTTGCTTTCTTCCATCATAGAATTAGGCACACAGTACCCCTTCCTTCTATTGGCTGTCCCAAAGCCTGGGACATCTATGGAATGGTTTCTATCTCCAAGTGCCAATTGATTTATCAGAGATGTCATCTCCATCCATTCTTGGACATTATGGATAGGTACACCATCCACCGACACAATCACATCACCAGGTGACAAGTAACTGGACAAAGGCGATGTAGAAGGTACACCCAAAACCTATTTCCAGACAATCACAAAATATAGAAACAAACAGGTGATCAAAATTGTATTCCTTTCGGACCATTTTGATATCGACATTGTCACAAAAACATAACATGAATTCATTATACAATTCAATACGCTAGTAGTCAGTGATGTACCATGGGGCTGTCACCATGTACGTAAAACGGAAACAAGATGAAGGGCAGGAGTAGTAAGGCGAACCCACAAGCCGCACAACACTGCGAAATTCGAATACAAATCAGCATTCAATTCTGCAAACAAATTAACCCTTTCGATAAATAACCAAAACGCAAGTAAGCATACCACTGCGTTGTGCCAAATTCCAGCACAATATATCCGCAGAGCAGCAAAACAAGACAACTGATGCAGAGACTCCGAATCGAAAGCCACCAGAGCACCGGGAAACAGAAACGCAACGAACACAGCAACATACTCCATTTGCAGGCACTCACTGCTTGCAATCAAGCCTACGTTTCGCTTCAGAATAATCAAAAACAAAAACCCAAAAAGCACCAAATGCATAAAAGGTTAGGACTAAGAAAGAAACAGGACAAGGAGAGACCTTGCGGCCGCGAGAGCATGACCCAGTTCGTGGACAGCGACTGAAATCACGGTGGCGGTGATAATATAGGCTGCGTCGGCGATTGAGGTGCCGAAGGAGGAGAAAAATCTCGCTGCCAAGTCGACGAAGAAGCTTCCATGGAAGAGATTGAGAGCTCTGCCGAGCTCCCATATGAGGAGGAGGGAGGCGGAGAAGAGCAAGGTTAAACCGAATCCAACACCGACGGAGAACCAAGCCCTGAGAATCCGGCAATGGGTCTTGCCGAAATGGAAGAGGGGTTGGTTGAAAGCCCAGAATTTGAAGTCGCAGTAGCAGCAGGAGACGGTGGTCGAGGAAGGAGGAGGCGGCGGAGATGAGTTTGCGGGGGAGTGAAGGGGTAGAAGACTGCGATGAGTGTGAGGTTGTGATCTTGATCTGAACCTTCTCACTCGCCTCCCCTCCATTGTTGTTCGGTCCCTTCCACCTCTCAAAGACCAAGTTCCTCCCTTTTGTAATTTGGTAAGATGTGTAATTTGGTCAACCTTATTTATTTACGGTGGTTGGATTAAATAAATGGAACAAAATTGACGATTAAAATTAAATATGATTGTGTAAAAAAATTTAAAAGGTGTGTAAAACTCACTCTCATTTTTTTTAATTTGGTGATTAAAATTCTAAAATTCACTCAATTTTGCCCTAAAGTCCTTTATTTTAGATGGGATGCTCTGCTAGTTTGTCCCTAAATTTTATAGGCATTTTCAACTTACCATTAACTAAGTTTTTGGAAAATTACATCATTTTCTCAAATCAGAAATTTAAAGTTTTTTAAATTAAAAGAGTGGAGGTTTTGACATTGAGAAGAGGTGATATCACTAGACAAGTAACTAATTGGTGAAAATTTCACAGTTTAATTCATTATAAGATCTATTACTAAACGGCAAAATCATAGATAATCACATGTTAAAATTTGAAATGTCACAATTTTGGGTAAAATAACAAGTGTTTTGTTCTCATAAATGCTTGAATTCTATATATCTGATTAAATTTAGTAGAAATTATTGTAAATTCATAACAGAATTATTGAAAGCGATGTGTTTGAAATAATGTTTGACAAGAATGTCTAAAAGAAAGAAAATGTTTGACAGAATGTCCCATGGACATATGAAGCCAAGAGCAACTGCACAAAGTGGCATAACGATAAGAAGAGAGGGTGGGAATTTGGAATATAGGAAAGAATTAGGGTACCATTCCGGCATCCAAATTCCAAAAGGACCAAATAGAAAAAAAAGAGATGTAAAAGTTGAAGGAAAAAAAAAAGGTAAAAGCCAAAGACTTTGACGTTGTTGGAACTGCAGACTCCCTGAGCGACACGCCATGTCAAATTCTCAAGTGCAGATCCATCTCGGCCATTTCTGCATTTTCTGAGCTCTCTATCCCGACGCACAGATACTGAGAGCAGAGGCCACAGACGCCACAAAAACCCTCAAATCTTCAAACCCAATTCAGTCCCAATGATTCTGTTGCAGTCCCACTCAAGATTTCTCCTCGACACCTTGCTCAATCGCCTCCAAAAGTTCGTTCCTTTTCCCAATTCAACGGTCCAATTTCTTCTTTTTCTTCTTCCTCATTGTCACCCTCTCATTTTTGTATGGTTTTGCAGCATCGAGAAGGCGGTGGAGGCGGACTACCACTGGGCCGAGTTCGACGACGTTCGCTACCACATTCAGGTGATAACCCAGAATTCAATTTCGGATTTTGAACAGTTTTGGTTGGACGCGTTGTGTAATGGCATTGATGTTGTGCAGGTGACGATGAAGAACCCACATATATTGTTGCTTTCGGTATCGCTACCGACTCCGCCTCCGGAAACTGTGTTCGTGGGTGGCCTTCCCTCCGGAGCTATAGAGGCTATAAAGGCTGCATACGGCTCGGTGGTTCAAATTCTTGACCCCCCAAGAGATGGGTTTAATCTTACCTTGAAGCTCAATCTCAACAAACTTCCTCCAGATGAAGGTTCAACGAATTCCTTTTCTAAGGTCATTATAAAGCTTGTCATTGCCATGGATATATGTTTTCAAAACATTTATGAGATCTTGTTAAAGCCAGTCAAGGCAATGAATAATTGTCGTCGGGGTGTTTTTTCTGGTTGCTAATATTCTTTTCGAAGTTTTTGTGTTTTAGTATGCATTTAGCTTGTTAGACAAGATTGGCTTGTTTCCAGATAACTTTAGCTTCTTGGACTTGCTTGGTTCATTGGTATAAAACCCTTATTGGACTGCTTGGTCCATTGGTGTAAAACTGAACATTGTCTCACCTTATTTGGGTTGCTTTAGATTCTATTCTACTAGATTATCCACTTTCGGGCGTTCCTTTTTCTTATACATTCCAATTTTATGTATTTATGTATTGATTTTTTTGGCTGACTTCCAATTTTTCCTTTTTTGACTTTGTTATGCGAATGCAATTTTGCGTAGAGTACAGACATGCTCTTTTGCTAAAGATTGCATCTGTAAGAGAAGTGGTGCTAGGCGCTCCATTGCGAGGGGTTCTGAAGAAGCTTGGTGCAAGGAATGTTGCGTCCAATACTGATGGGCTTGTCGCTCTTTTGCATCGACCAAACGAATCCTTTTTCCTTATTCCTCAGGTAAACTTACATATTAAGGCTAACAAATTATCATTTTGCTCTTCGTTGCTTTTATGTTTTTGCACTTTAGCTACTTAGAGAGCTGTTGAAACCTTATTCTGATAAACCTTGCGATGTTTTTTGCAGGTAGACAAAGTCACTGTAGTGTTCCCGATGAGATTCAAGGACTCTATAGATATTGTTCTTGCAACTTCCTTCTTGCAGGTTTGATAAGTATATGATCTTAAATTGGAAATATGAATTTTTTACCCGGGAAGAGAATGTGAAGTCTATTAATTATATGTTGATGAAGTTAACAAGGTTTGCTAGATACCTTAGATAATGCTAGCTTGTTGAACTCTGCTACCTCCAAGCTATGCTGCCTTGGATCTATATACTCTTGTTTTGATGTGTTTTAATTGCTAAGTGTGATGGTTTTATTACCATTTAGGAATTTGTGGAAGCAAGACGTGCGGCTGGACTTAATAGCGCCCCTCCTTGTTTGTGGTCTCCTACCCCTCCTTTAGAACTAAAGGAAGCTCCCACTGAAGCACTGTCTGCGAATGCAGGATTTGTCACTTTTGGTAATGTCAGGGAAATGGGCAGTTTGTTTTTTATTTTTCATTTTAATAAAATGTATGGTGTACCAATGCAGTTATTTTCCCTCGTCACGTGGAAGGCAAGAAATTGGATCGAACAGTTTGGAGTTTATCAACTTTTCATGCTTATGTTAGTTACCATGTTAAGGTGACCTTTTTCCCCTAAACTTGTTACTTCCACCCTTTGTCCTCATCAACTGAACAAATTATGTCATACTACTTTCTATTGATAACCGGATATGATATGATCCAGAAATCGTATAAGTTAGTAGCTTATGTGCAGGAAGTAAGATTTTTTTCTTTGTCGTATATGTTTTTGCTTTGTCTGATTTACTCTTGTTTGCAGCCCATCGTTCAGTTTTCCTAAACTTCATTTATTAGTAATGTTGGACCAACTTTTTCATGCTATTAGTCTTTGTCCTGCACAACTTTTTTGTCTGTCCGTCTCTGTCCGTCTATAACGTACTGACTATGATTCCTGCTTGGAAGCGTACTATGTCATCACTGATTAATATGTATGTATTTCTTCATTTGATATGTTTGATCTCAATCTCCTTTTGTGCATATTCTTTTGCAGTGTTCAGAGGGTTTTATGCATACAAGGATGAGACGTCGCGTGGAATCTTTGATTGAGGTAGTATTTTCTCTTTCCAGTATAGTTTAAGCTACAGTATCTCCATTTCTTCGGTTGCTTGATAATATCTTGAGTGGTTCTATATTAAAACCCCAACGTTCTAAAATTTTTAAATTGATTTTTCCCTGAGAAAAGAGATCTTGAATGAAAAATGGAAATTTTTTCCCCATCGTCCACCCTCGCCTTCTCCCTCCTCTCTCGGTACATGCACATGTTTTGTTAACTTGACCGATCAGTATTTTGTATCACAAGCAAAGAGATCGAACACAGCTATTCTTTTACTTAGGTTTGATCCCTAGTTTGCAATGAATCCCATCTGAAATGAAATAGCACAAATGGAAACTCATAGCCTCAAATGATGCGAAGCCACGGAGCCAAATGTAGAGGATTGGTTTTAAGGACTGGGGAGACAAACTGTGTTGAGTCTGAGCTTAGTTTGCATTCTGTAATACAGCATTTTACTTTAGTCTATTATAGTGCGGCAGATAAGTTCTCTGCCGTTTTACCCAGTTGCATTGACAAATGTTTAAAATCTACATTTTTTTTTTTCCCTCAGGCTCTTGATCGTGCTAAACCCGGCATGGAAGATGGAAAGAACGCTGCTCAAAGTAGATCCTTCAAACGGCTGGTTTGTAATCAATTTAATTCTTTTTCAAAAACCATAGTGATGAAATCGGTCTACTCTTGCTGAAAGACGGATTTCTCTTAATGCGTTGCATTGTAGAGCCTGAAGGAAGCCAGGACCAACTCAAGCTAAAAAAGGCATGGTAACCAGATGGTAAAAGGGACATGCTCCTACTGGACCTCAAGAAAGAATGTCGTCAAACGAATTGCTCGAAGATATTAGAGAACCATTGTTGATGCAAGAACAAGTGGTATGTGATTTCTCTAGAAGTGTAAAAGAGAAGAATATATACGTGCGCTTATGTACTTTATGAACAAATCGTTATTTTGTTAAATTGCAACATTGGATGGTCTCATATATTATTATGCGATTGATAAGTACAAACTAGAATTTTTATTTAATTCCAGGTTAATACATAATTGTCTGTGGGAACATCTTTTGAAAGATAGAGTTCCTTTATTTGTATCATAGATTGCAAGTACAAAAAACACAAAGCAGAAAGTAAAAAACACCACATATGCATGGTACTCTCAAACTCAGAGAAAAAAAATCTTTTTGAAATGAGCCACTTTCAACGCGATTGCAAGTGTTATCTTATGTCCTCCACTATGTCTTCAACATATGAAGACTAAGGTCGAGCGAGGATAAGAAGTTGCCGAAGATTGCAAATGTTGGGAAATATGTCTGCTAGAATAGTTGGACCATAACCATAGCATATACAACATGAAAACATTTTGAGTGTCCAATCGATTGTATTATTTCATTTGGCTGTAATAGGCCGTGTTTGTGACACACTAATAGGGAATAGTCATTGTAAAATAGTCAATCATGGCCCACCCAAGCGAAAGCCTACCAGAAGTATCATAAAATAGCCATTGTTACATTCGTCGTTTTCTTATTTGTTATTCACTAATAGGAAATACGAATTTTTCTATGGAATGATATGGGTGGCCGTGGAAGTCTTGGCACACCAATTAGTAATTGGTGGAAAGGGTTTGGAAGAGAGAAGAGAGAGGGAATTGGCAATGCAATTGAGGATCATATGTTTTTTTAATACTAGCAATATTCCAAACTTATTCATCAAACATCCAGTGCAAGTACATTCGTAAATTCCAACAAAAGGAAGAACAAAAAATAAAAATCACACAGTACATGTATTTTGTAGTTATTTAAAATTTTCGGAGTTCAAGAACAACATTCATATTTCTACTCTAATCAAAACTTCCTTTGAAAACGAGCCATTTGCACTGCAATTGCTAGCAGTACCTTATCTTTAATGGCATCGAACCATCCAAAATAAGCATACCTCCATGTCTTCTTGACAACTAATGTGCCACAGACACCCCAAAAACCTACGATAAATCCAAGTGCCATGCTAATGTAGAACCAAAACTTATCATTTCCATCTTCATGATCATTGTCTTTTGTAGGAGTGTGATCATCTCCGGGACACTTGGTTGAAAGAGGAACCCCACACAGCGACGGGTTACCCTCGTAAATGGATGGATCCGTGAGTGTCTGAAGCTGGTTGCCCGAAGGAATTCTACCAGTCAAGTTGTTATAAGACAAGTTCAAGTGAGACAAGAACGTCGGAAGTGAAATACTTTGAGGAATCTCTCCTGAAAGGTGGTTGATCGAAAGATCAAGAGCTTCGAGCAACTGCAAGTTCCCAATCTTTGATGGAATGCTTCCTCTCAATTGGTTCATCGACAAGTTCAAGTTATGCAGTTGAGCGAGGCTGGATATTTCTTCAGGGATTTCACCTTCGAGGTTATTCGATGAAAGATCAATGCTTCTTACGAACATTATAGTCTGCGGCTGATAGTCGAGTTGTCTTACTTTCACCACTGATGTTTCTTGGTCATAATAAGCATACAAGTCATAAGCACTGAAATTTCCATGCGTCAGAGCACTCAGTTTATTCAAGCACTTAGGAATAGTCCCTGAAAAGTTGTTGTGTGCAAGGTCTAGGATATGAAGGTAGCCAAGATTGCACAGCTGTTGGGGGACTTCTCCGCTGAAAAAATTGGACCGCAGTCGTAAGATCGATACCAGTGGCACCTTTGATCCTATCCATGAAGGTATTTTTCCAGTGAATTTGTTATCTCCGAGATCAATATGCCTCAGAGAAGTGCAATTTTGCAAGGAAAGAGGAATTTCACCATCGAAGTTGTTGTTGTTCAGCTTCAACCCGAGAAGAGCGCCCGGGACACCAATCGAACTAGGAAGTTTGCCTGAGAGATTGTTGTGTGCAGCATCTATGACCAAGATCTCATGCAACTGACTCCATTTTTGAGGAAATTCTCCTGATAACTCATTGTTTCTCAGCGAAAGGACTAGCAAGTTTTGCATGTTGCAAATGGAGCTTGGAATAGTACCATTCAAGCGATTCTCCGCGAGATACAATGCCACCAGTTTTGGAAACCTTTCGTCCAAATTCGAAGGAATGTGCCCGAAAAATGAATTCATTTTAAGCTCAAGGCGGATCACGTGGTTACCAGACCAAAGTGGGAATGGCCCATCAATTCGATTGTTACTCACATCCAAAATTAGAGTATTCCGAAAATTCAATTCCAATGGAAGGTTTCCAGTGATTTGGTTGTAAGATAAATCCAAATATTCGACCTTGGAAGATAGTTTCAAGAACCAGTGCTTTGGTATAGAATCAGAGATCCCAGTACCCCGAAGTTTGACAAAGACTAGTTCAGTTTGAGATTGAAGCCATACCCCAAAGGCTGGACCTACTTTACAGTACCCAATGTTGATTGTGTGAAGCATGAAAGGAGGTACCCAATTATAAGACACATTGAAACTGAGGTGAATAGGTAGAGTTGGGAATTGATCCACTCTGCCTAATGCAAAGTATTTCAATTTTGTGAGGTTCATGAAATGGGATTCAGTTAAAATGCTTACCCACGAGTTGAATGACAGATCGAGATGAACTAGCTCAGGGAGTTGCCCTAAATTTTCAGGAATAGACCCATTCATAAGATTGTTGTAGAGGCTGAGATACTTCAAATTGCGTAGCATCCCCAAAGACGCCGGCAAATTGCTTTGCAGCATATTAGAAGACAAATCTAGCGACTCGAGTTTACTATTGGGACAACTTGATAATCCGTCGAACAGCTCTTGAATCCCCCCATCAAATTTGTTGCTGGCAAGATTTAAGGTCTTTAGACTGCAAAGATTTTCAAGCATGGGAATTCGACCTTCAAGTTCATTGAAAGATAAATGAAGGTGTTCAAGTGATTTGAGGCTCTCAAGTTCAATGGGAAAGGGACCAATCAACGAGTTCCCACTTAAATCAAGTTTTGTGAGGCTACCAAGACTGAAAAACCAATCAGGAAATGGAAACTTCAAATCATTATACGACATATCAAGGACCAAAAGTGATTTGAGGCTAATGTTTTTGAGTGAGAGTGGAAGGCTTTCGATTTGGCATGATGGTAAGTGTAATTCTAGTAGGGAGGGAAGCATGTTAACATTATGTAGCCAACTTGTGTTGCTAAGGTCCAACCCTTCAAGATTGAGGTATTTTAGGGAATAGAGACGAGAAAGCCAATTCAAGTTTTCGGAAGGTAGTTCAAGTAAGGAGTAGTCAGACTCTTCACTGAGATCAAGATAGTTCAAATTTGACAAGTTACCAAGATGAGGTGGAATCTCTCCTCCAAATGAAGCTGAGGAGAGATTGAGATACCTCAAATTTTTTAGCTGGCCAAAGAATTCGGGAATGTGAATCCCTCGAAAATCATTCCGGCTTAGATCTAAGTAATTCAAATGCTTGAAGCTAAGCAAAGAAGGATTTATCTTACCACCCAACGACGAGTACTCCATCTCATCTTGCGCTGCATCAAAGACCGATAGTGTATATATGTATGGATTCTGGAGACTCATCTTTTCGACATGACCTGTGTTGTTGTTACACGAAATTCCTTTCCATTGGCAGCAATCGCGACCGACCCAAGAAGAAAGCCTGCCGGAAGGACCAGTGAGATCTTCTTTGAAGGCGAGAAGCGCACGTCTCTCTTGGTCGATGCATTTGGCAGTTGGAAGTGCATCACCAAGACAGACTCTAGGAGTGTGTAGATATGAAGAGGCCAAAAGCAAAAGGAGCAAACAGTGGGCAATATTGAGGTGATAGGTGGGATTGCATAAATTTGCAAAGCTAGACATTGTTCTAAGAATCAAGTTTTCTTTTCTTTGTTTGGTGCAAAATGCAGATGGCTACTGAGCATAAGAACCGAGTTTTTATGGAGGTCGAAATTAGCCGCCGGATTTCAAGTGTTCTATCCACTTGCATGTTTACCACTTGCTAGTCCACTGAATTTGACTAGATTAGCAAATAGGGATTAAAACAGATAAGAGTCCACCATGTAAAGTTTTGGCATCAAAGTCTTTGTTGGGTTGGTGGGTTTCTGAAAGAGAAACGAGTAACCATTTTTAATTAGCACTAATCAGGACTTATTGACTTAAAGTCTTGGTAAATGGCATATCACTAATAGTTAATCATAACTGAATCTTTGTAGTAAAAAATAATTATTATGTGTGGAAATTCAGGAATAAAGTCTAATTTAGTTTTGCTCATGGTGGATTGTCCTTGCAGTCGGTTAATGTAGCCATTTTCAACTCACTGTATCTCGGATTCAAACATTTCCCTCACATTTTTGTGTATATCGCTTTTCAAGTTGGTCTTTCTGTGTGCATTTTCCTGTGTGCTTCTCATTCAATGAACTTACCTCTCCTTCCTCTGCCTTTTTCCCACTTTCTCTAGAGTACTGAATTTTTGGTGGGGGCATCTGCATTTTTTATATTTGAACACTTGTATTCTTGTTGGAAAATTTGTGCAAATTATCTAAACAGAAAAAAAGAAAGGAATTGCATACCAAGCTGACATTTTTGGTGCGTTCTTTCAAGTTGGTCTGTGTGTGCATTTTCCAGTTCCACTCATCTTTCTGTTGAACTTTCAACTGAGTTCCAATTTGATCATAATATTCTTTGAACTTTCTTCTCTTTCCTATGTCGTCTTCCACTTATTTCAACTTTCAATTTCTCCACACTATATGTTCATGGTTCAAAGGCATTGTTCCAGTATTAAATTTAATTTACTCTTTTTAACAAAATTGCAGACACTACAATTCGCGTAATTTCTCATACTTCTTCCCAAATATCCCCAAAGAAATATGCACGATGTTTGCCTTCTATGGAACTTGTATTCGAATACTTACTGGAAATTTCAAGAAAATATGGAAAAACATGATTTATTTAGTAGCTTGCAGTACATTACACATACATGATAGTCATAGATAAACTAAATACGTAGTACATGAACTTGGTAGTTAGCACTTGGCTTGTCGTATTTTAATCTTGAGAGATTTTCTTCTCGAATCAAAGTTTCCTTTGAAAACGAGCCACTTTGACTGCAATTGCTAGCATTACCTTATCTTTGATGTCATCGAACAATCGAAAATAAGCATACCTCCATGACTTCTTCACAAGCAATGTACCACAAACACCCCAAAAGCCCACGGTGAAACCCAGTACCATGTTGACATAGAACCACAACTTATTATTTCCATCTTCGTCGCTGTCTTTCGCATCTGTAGCAGTAAAAGTCTCATCTCCTGGGCACTTAGTTGAAAGAGGAACTCCACACAGTAAAAGGTTGCCCTTGTAAATGGAGGGATCTTCGAGTGTCTGGAGTTGGTTCCCAGAAGGAATCTTTCCAGCCAAGTTGTTATAAGACAAGTTCAAGTGAGATAAGGAGGTTAAAGAAGACAAACTTTGAGGAATCTGTCCTGAAAGGTGATTTTGTGAGAGATCAAGAGTTTCCAGCCAACGCAGGTTTCCGATCTTGAAAGGAATGTTTCCCCTCAGTTGATTTCTTGACAAGTTTAAGGTACTTAAAGCAATGAGGCTTGTTATTTCTTCAGGGATTTCACCTTCTAAATTATTCGATGAAAGGTCGATGCTTTTCACCAAGAACAAAGTTTTGTTATATACGAGTTCCCTTCCTTTCAACGTCAATGTGGCTTGCTCAATATAGCTTTCATAGTCAGTGGCATTGGAAAAACCTTCCACCAAAGACGTCATATTCTTCAAACACTTGGGAATGGACCCTGAGAAGTTGTTGTGACTAAGGTCTAGGATGTCAAGCAATGGAAGATTGCACAACTGGTCGGAGATATGTCCGCTTAATAAGTTGGATCGCAATCGTATGAAATACAACCCGGGTGCATTTGATCCTATCCATAAAGTCATATTTCCAGTAAATTTGTTCCCTCCAAGATCGATACTCCTCAAAGAAGTGCAGTTTCGCCATATAGAAGAAGGAATTGTGCCCCCAAGATTGTTATCATTCATCTTTAATACATGAAGTGAGCTTGGGACACCCATCGAACTTGGCATATTACCTGAGAGATTGTTGTATCCAACGTCGACAATAAATATTCGGGGCCACACACTCCATTCTTGGGGAAATTCTCCGAATAAATGATTATTTCTCAGAGAAAGGATTGACAAGCTTTGCAAGTTGCAAATGGATGGTGGAATTGTGCCTTCCAACTGATTATCAGAAAGATACAATCCTTGCAATGTTCGAAGGAATTGGCCCTGAAAATGAATTGCTTTCAAGATTAAAGATGGTAAGATTGGCGGACAGAAGTGGGAGTGGACCATCGAATCGATTATAGCTCAAATCTATATGATATAGAGTTGGACATTTCAGTTGGAGTGGAAGCCTTCCTCTGATATGATTGTATGATAAATCCAAATATTTGAGCTGCAATGATACCTTCAACAACCACTCTTCTGGTATGGTACCCAAGATTCCAGTACTACGAAGGGTGACATCGGAAAGTTCAGTTTGCAACTGAAGCCATGCAGGAAACTTAGGACCAACACTGCAATTTGTAATGCCAACTGTGTAGAGCTTGAAAGGAGGAATCCACTCATGAGTCAGTTTGACAATGAGCGACATAGGTCGATATGTAGACACATCAATAGATCGTAATATTGTGAGATTTGTGAAATGAGATTCTGTTAAAATGCCATCCCATGAATTCCCGTACAAATCTAGGTGAACTAGCTCGAACAATTGTCCCAAAGTATCGGGAATCGGTCCAATCATATTGTTGTAACTGAGGTTTAGAGTTTTCAAGGATGACAACTTTCCAATAGATTCCGGGATTTTACCCCAAAAATTTTTGAACTCGAGGTTTAGAGTTTTCAAGGATGACAACTTTCCAATAGATTATGGGATTTCACCTGAAAAATTGTTGAACTCGAGGTTGACATATTGCAAGTTGTGTAGCATCCCAAGGGAGTCAGGCAACTCATCTTCCAGCTTATTAGAGGACAAATCCAGCGATTCCAATACACTATCTGTACAGTTTGAGAAACCACTCAAAAGCCCTTGAATTCCCCCATCAAATTCGTTTTCTTGAAAGTTTAAGGTCTTTAGGTTGCAAAAGTTTAGTTTGGGAATATGACCTTCGAGTACATTACCAGAAAAATCAAGGCCTTCCAGATATTCGAGCCTTGCAAACTCACGAGGAATCGGACCAGTGAAATAGTTGAAATCTTGTCCACTCAGATTGAGTTTTCGAAGACTAGTAAGATTAGAAAACCAGCTAGGTAGTGGAGAAATGATAGAATTCATTGACATATCAAGTACCAAAAGTGAAGTCATATTTACGTTTTGGATTGAGAGTGGAATCCTTTCAATTCTGCAAAGAAACAAATGCAACTCTAACAGCGAAGGAAGCATGTTAACTGCAGATAGCCAACTTGCTCCCGCGCTGTGAAGATTGAGAAAGTCGAGATTGAGGTATGTTAAGGAAGAGAGGCGAGGAAGCCAATTCAAGCTTTCGGAAGATATTTTCAAGTAATTCCACCCGAGGTCAAGATGGTTCAGGTTTGACAGGTTTCCAAGGTTAGGGGGAATTTCTCCCCGAAAACCTGAGAAGGAGATATCAAGATAATTCAAACTCTTAAGCTGGCCCAAAGACTTAGGAATTGGATTCCTTTCGAAATAATTATTCGAAAGATCGAGTGTTTCCAAAGACGACAAGTTTCCAATAAACTCTGGAATCTCAGCTCCCTCAGATGATAATGCAGAGGAGAGGTTAAGATACCTCAAATTTTCAAGCAGACCATTGAATTTAGGGAGTTCGAAACTGTTCCCGCTCAAATCTAGGTAATTTAAGCGCCCATTGGGTCACCCATCTTGGGATTGCTCTCACGCGAACTCGCTTAACTTCGAAGTTCCTACGGAACCCGAAGCCAGTGAGCTCCAAAAAGGTCTTGTGCTAGGTAGATATGAGAATATACATATAAGGCTTACATGATCCACACCCCTGGACGATGTGGGATCTTACAATCCACCCCCTTAGGGGCCCGAAGTCCTCGTCGGCACACCTCGGACCTACGGAACCCGAAGCCAGTGAGCTCCAAAAAGGTCTTGTGCTAGGTAGATATGAGAATATACATATAAGGCTTACATGATCCACACCCCTGGACGATGTGGGATCTTACAATCCACCCCCTTAGGGGCCCGAAGTCCTCGTCGGCACACCTCGGACCATGGATTGGCTTTGATACCAAATTGTCACATCCCGGCCCGAGCCCCCACCACATTCCGGGCTTGACTCCACTGTGGCACGATATTGTCCGTTTTGGGCCCCGACCACGCCCTTATGGTTTTGTTTTTGGGAACTCACATGAGAACTTCCGAGTAGGTCACCCATCCTAGAATTGCTCTCGCACGAACTCGCTTAACTTCGAAGTTCCTACAGAACCCGAAGCCAATGAGGTCCCAAAGGCCTCATGCTAGATAAAGATAAGAATATACATATAAGGCTTACAGGATTCACACCCGTAGGCGATGTGGGATCTTACAGTTAACTTGTCATGTTCTACAGCTAAGGAAGCAATTTCATGAAAATTGCAAAAAAATGGCTATAACGCTTTCCCATAGATTCTTTAAGATTGTCATGAGCACCCATTCCATGGTGATCTTTCATACTTCTAGCCTTTGCCACTCTTGTCCATCGATTTAATATGTAATGTGATGAGATTTTTTTTTTCACATTATTCTTATCAAGCACTTTGATTGCAAGACCACATAAAATCCCTATGAGTTATTATGTATGGTAGTCAAATTGTTTTTTATGTTCTATTGAATTTAATTTAATGGTTATACTTTATCCTCCTATGAGTTATTACTGTTATTTTTACTCTGAGTAGGATTTGTTGAAGGACAAACTGCAAGGAGGTTTTCTTAAACGAATATGATATGCTATGAAACCGAATGAAGCTTATGGTCGTCTATTCCCTTTTGTTAATTTCTTGGTAAGTTTCTATAACACTGATTAGTTATGTCTTCGAGGTTCTAATGGCTAGAAATGCTAATGTAATGAACTGTGGAATATTGTAATAATTTATGGTTAATGTGATCCCATATCTATTTGATTGAAATATTGTTCTATAACAAGTTTAAACTTTGTTACAAGATATGTTGCAACCTGTGCTTTGATAAATTGCATTCAAATTGATACTGCTTAAGAATGCATTTGAACATGTTGAATTTCACGTCCGCAGCATCGCGAGGCAGCATTGCTAGTTAACACTATTCATAAGCTACAGTACAAATTTCCTGATTTTGATTTATTTACCAAATTGCCATTCTACAAAAAAATTTGCTTTGTTATGGATTTTCCAGGTTCGGCTTGCATTCAAAGGGCCCAGACAGAGGCCTAAAGGCCTGGACCAAAACGGCCCAGTCCCAGTCTTGAAACAAGCAAAACTACTCTTTTGCCCGTTTGGATTTCAGATCGGACGGACAGGGGGGACGATTGTGGGGGTAGTTTTGTGATTGGATTCCAGACCATGTTGTCTTCTTCATTCGATGCGATTGAGGGAGTGTTGTTGCACATGGAGACGAAGAGAGAATGAGAGGTCCTGCAGACAGACGGAGGTGCAGCAAAGCAAGCAGCGGCATGGGCTGCACTGAGAGAAGGAGAGAGAGATATGCTGAGTTTAATTTTGGCCTGTTCGTTTCTAGGGTTTGTCTTTCTCTGTTCGTTTTCTTATTTGTTGAGTTTAATTTTGGCATTTTGGTTCTCCGTTTCTTAATTTTTTACCCTTCATGTTTATGCTGCTTTTGGATTCAATTCGAATCAAATAATGTAGTTTATCTTGATGTGAATTCTCTCTACAACAATAATTAGGGGTTTTTGTTTAAATTATCGCCGATTTGTTCTTTGATTTGGCATTGAATCTTTGTTAATTTGGACTGCAGGTGGTTCTGATATGGAGGAGAAGCTGCAAGAGCTTATGATCTTGCCGACTTAAGTAGGGTCTTTCTTCAACTCATATAAACTTTCCGGTACGGTTCAAACTCTTAAGAGTTTTATGATTTTGCAAAATCATGTCTGCAGATGTTATCTCTTTAGTTGCACTTGCATCATTACATTATTACACTATACCACTGAATCTACTTAGAAGATAGATGAACTCGGTCAAAACTTAAAAGATTGGACCCTAACATGATCTATCTGACATCCTCAGCGGTACCAATTTAATCAATAAATTGATGACGCCACCAATACATTTACACCTTCAACTGATGCAATATTAAACGTTCACTTGTGTGAGAGATGAGGATAGTTAAGTACACCAACTTCCAGAGGCTGTTGATATATGGAAAATCCAAAGAACTAACCCTAATAGAAGGAGAAACTTCACTTCGAAAATAAGGATCGAATATGGTAGGGAAGATATAATATTTTGACAAATTAAAACAAAGCAATCACATAATTAGTACTTCACGCGAAAGTTAATGAGGAGTTCACGCATAACACGACTTTAGGAACAGCTAGGACCAATTTTAATGCAAGAGAACACTACATAGTTAATGAATCAGTGACCTAAATTTTTCTCGAGCACTCAATCTATGCATAAGATACTACAAATAAGAGCACAGTTCAAACCAAATGCAGGGCAACAATGTGCATTCTATTCCACAAATTAATTCCTAAAAATGAAAATCTGTCATAAAATCAGAACGGTGTTTGATCTCATCTTTCCTAAATCTAACAGACACCATCAATCTCAACGAAATAATAAATCACATGATTGACATTCTCTCTTTCGAAATAGCTAATTCAGTTGAGTTCTTATACTAAAACATGTAGGGAAAAGAAGCTTACAAAAAGCATATACATAACACATATTATAAGACATTGATACTAAGTATCATCTGCTGTAGTCAATCCGGTAAAAACTTGACAAAATTCAGTATCTACATGCATTTAATCAGAGACAAGCTGTGGTAGTCTCCATCTTCATTACATTTTTACTACTGTTTGACCGTTGGGAATATTAGAGAAGGTTTGCTGGCATGAAAAACCTCTAACCATACAAACAGACTCTTCTTTATTGAAAAGCTTTGAAAAAAAAAAACAGTGAATACTAGTAAAAATGCTCACGTGTTGCTGCGAGACTTGAATGCACACCTTAACCACATGAATAAGACACATTTAACCTAAAAAAAATGCAACATAATCATAAACGAACAAAAAGGATAGATGAGTGAACGGCGTTGGTAAGATAAACAGTTCAGCTTTTATATACATTGAACAGAGCTGATTACAAAAGATATGGTTGCAAAAAATGCTGAGAAACAGAAGCAACATGCATTTTACACATATATTGCTTTTCAAGTTAAGATGGCAAAATATTTTAGCAGTTAAACAAAAAAGGCATAAAAGTGTGTTCTTGTTTCAACAACTAATCTTTCAAGCATTAATGTTCAAAGCAAAAAAGATGCAGGATGCTTGTTTGTTTCCATAAGACACTGAAGAAACAGAAGCAAGATGCAGCCCACACATATTTTGCCCTTGTAGTTAAGGTGGCAAAATACATGTCCTGTAGGCCAAGCACCTATTTTAGCAGTTAACAAAAAGCATAAAAATTGTTCTGTTGTCGATTCAGCAAGGAAGTTTTCAAGCACATATGTTCAATGGCAAAAACATGGAGAATGCCTTTGTAGCAATTGATAACGGAGACTACGGTCATTCATTTTTTATGTGGGCGGACATCTTCTGCACTATAGCAAAAAACATAAATAGTAATTTAGCAAACACTGGTATGATGGATGTTATGCAGGCGCGCGTGTGAAAAGCAAATTGTAATTTATCTATCTTTGGTTTTTTTGGGCTTGAGACTTTGTTATGAGTGCGAAAGTAAGATTGCATAAACAATTTTACACTCAGAAACACGAATCATATAGAATCACAACCGATTTAACAATAAGAAAGCATATAACAGCTAAGACACTTTTGGTTGATCGAGGAGCAGGCTAACAGGATTAAATAAATTATCACATATTGCAACAATGAGAAAATCCGAAGATTAAAGTTTGCATTCACTATGTCTGATTCCGTAGATGCTGGAAAACATTTTCATTAAATCTGTTCAGGGAAACTTGACAATATCGAAATCGTGTTTGAAACCGTAATATAGGAAACATGAATAATTTCGACAGAAAGACACACAAATTGTTGAGGGAGTATGTGAAGCTTCTGTACGGAAGGTTTCTACTCTTGTACATCTAAAAAAATAAAACGAAGCAAGATAAATTCAACCAAAAAACTTGAAAACCCTTGCCCCAAAAAACTCACCAAATTCAAAGCGCAGCATCTACACCGAGTCACGACATGCATTGCTCAGTTAGGACTCTGTGACACTCATTATCCCTGATCAATGTAATCATATATTTCATAACTACACTCCCCAATCACATACATTGACATAGCATCTACTTTTTTGCTAACTTTATTCGCTCAGTTAAGCAATAACCAACATACACAATCTGACAATCATAGCAGCTACACCAATCATCTATAAACGGCAGAAATACAAATACAATTCTAATGGAGTTTAGAACAAATAAACCAATCATCCAATTCGAATGTTGTTTGGAACAAATACACCAACCATTCAATTGGAATGGGGTTTGGTAGAAATATATCCTTAGTTATCTCAAGCTTTACATAAATGGATACATACAGATACGTGCACAAAATAGAAAGAAGCCCATTTCCATTCTCAGCTCAAACGAAGAAAATTGAATTATATATTTAAAATCCAAGCATGAAAGCTTCACAAAGATAAATAAAAAAACGTCGATAACTAATTAGGTTTTGAATAAAAATGAGGGCGTATTATTATATACCTCAAAATGGCAAGGAACCAACTTCTTCATCCAACAATCCAAATTTCTGATATTTGCAAACAAAGTAAATTTGTTAGCAACTTAGAGACTTTCAAATTCAAAAACCAAATCTAATGAAATTTTAGTTAAAAGACCAAAAGCACACAAAAAAAAATATTTTGAAATATTTTGAATCCAACACAACTAATTTGGCCTAACAAAGAATTTGAAAGCTCAAGGCGTAGATGAAATGTTCAGTAAACTGCAAGGGGCCTCGGCCAAGGCCATAATTGAACAGTCATGTCATACAACTCACAATTACTTCAATGCATTTGATTATAAAGGAAAATTAAATTTGTTCAATTTTGATATAAAGAACTCAATGCAGGAACAATTTTTGTGCCTCAATGGCGTGAGAAGTAAATAACCAAGTTTATATACTGCAATTCGAATAACATAATTATAGGTTCATAACACTCCAAATAAACTTCACCCAACCAACATGAAATGACACGAAAAATGAGTCGACTACATAACTTTTAAATAATCTTGTGCCAAACAGCTTATGCTAGTATGCCCTCTCATGTTTAAGGAGGAATTGAAAGAAAATAGTTCATGAATGTCGCGCTTCCGCTGGTAGTGCAGTGCATCGAACGGATAGAATAGATTAAACAGAAACATGTATAGACAGAAACGACCACCTCATCATACAACATTACAAATAAACCAACCCACAAATGAGTTTGGTTTGTTGCCAAGTTGAAAGCAAGCAACAACAAGTGAGATTTGAAAGCAATGAAAAATGTAGTGTGGATCAAAATTATGTCAACGAAAAACTGCAGATGGTGAGATTTGCATTCCTAATAGTTTGATACGAAAAGAAATTTTGCGATCTTAGCATTTCCATATGACTAATCATTTCGGCATGATATTTGTCTTCACACAACAAATTGGAATGTGGGATTGCATACATTTGGGATTTTAACAGTAACCAGCAGTTATTCAAAATTTACGAGTCACAATAAGAGCTTAACTGATACCTTGATTACAGTCATCAATCCAGCCAGAAAACCTATGCCATCACTTTTCAGGTCCAGATTCTGCACGATACTATAACCATGTGTTGTAAGCATTGTGTGTAGATATGTAGAATCTATTTACATAACCATGTGTTGTAAGATCTATCTGTTGACAGAAAGTACACAACAGAGTACTGTTATGAAACTATATATAACATCGAAATTCACAATCAAAGCCAGCAAGGGCTTACCTTTAGCTCACTGTAAAATGCAAGGATAACTGAAGGAAATAAAATGTATGAATATGCAGATAAAGTTTTCCCTTGTGCTTGTTTCCACCTACTTGGAAAATACTGCAGAATCTGTAATTCATAAAATTCATAAGATGCTAAATGAAAAAACCTGGTATTTAACATCTGAAACTCAAAAATATTAAGAACAAAGGCAAAAGGTTGAAAATCAACAATTAATCCAAATAGTGATTCTTATACAAAAACAACAAATACTCAGAAATCAAATACAAAATATCATCTCTTTGAGGTTATTTCTCCTAGTAATACAATTCAAACAAATAAAAATTAAAATGAAAATGAAAAACCAAAAAGTGTATACCTCGGGATTAAATCGGTGGTGGTTTGGAGAGGATAGATAGTTAGATGACAGGAGGCATGGCTGGCGGCAGTCGCGGCGGAGAGAGAGAGCAGACGATTACAACACTAGAATATTGCTCTGAAATAAAAGAACTGATCATTTGAATTAGACTAATGTCCTCTTCAATGATTGTCTATATTGTTTTTAATTTTTAATGTTATAAATATGGTGGATGGCCCAAATGCAGAATTTGAAAGCTGATAATTGCAAATATTACTGTGCACATAAAGACTTTAAGCCTCATAATTCAATTGTTTACTATTTACATGAAGACTTTGTAAATAAGGTTAGTTTGCTTCTTGTAATTGTCAGATGAAAAACCTGTTGTAACATCACTGTGCACATGAAGACTTTAAGACTGATAATTCAAGTCTTTATTGTTTACATGAAGACTTTCATCCACATGGCTCCAGAAACATTTGTCCCCATTTCTCCTTTTTATTTTATTTATTATATTTTACTACTATTTCTAGAGTAATATTATTCTTACCATTTTTTTATATCATCTTAAGTAGTATTTGATGTGAACAGTCACATTATTTGAAAAATTTGCAAAACCCAAGAAGAGGAAGGAGAAAGACTCCTCGTATACCATAATCATCATTTAATTAACTAGTTTTTTTTTAATTATTAGTTTATTAAATAATAAACTAAATTTAAAAATTTGATTAATTCAAATGATGCGATTGTCTACATCAAATATTATTTAAGATAGTATGAAAATATGGTATAAAAATATGATATGAATAACATTACTCTTATTTCTGTGGTGATGCACTGTCGATGCGCCTCTTCCCTTTTATTATTTTTTCTTTCACCTTTTCAAAAGCACCATCCTTTTTATTTTTTATTTTTATTTTTTTCCATTCCTTCTTTTCAGTTGGTGCCCTTGCACCATTCCATAAACTTTGTCTTTTTCCCTGCATAGCCACAAACTGCAGAAATAATAGGAAGAAGTGAGGAAGAAGCAGGGTAGTGGTAGTCTCATGAAGGCTAAATTGCTAAAATGGTATTTGAGATTTACATAATACAATACTTTAGTCCTTAGATTTCAAATCAATAGAAGTAATTCCTGAGATTGTCCACCGTCCATTATTTTGGTTATTCTGTTAAGTGTCCCGAAGCTCTTGGCCGGAAATTTGGACAATTTTTAAAGTTTCGTAACTCAATCGTTTCTTAACCAAATTCGACCCATAATATATCAAAATGAAGATAAGAAAGTGAAGAATAAGATTATATCTATTTGGAAGCCCAATGGTTGCCAGATGATCGGAAAATAGCCTCAAAGTTGACTGATCCGAGGGAAAACTGGTAAACTGGCTGAAAATTGGGTAAACTTTAAACGTTCATAACTTCTTCAATACTCAACAAAATCAAGTGATTCAAAAACGAAAATCATACTTCTTGATGAGACGAAGAGAATGATACCTTTTTTTACGGCTAACTCAAGACCAAGATAGCCACTTTCGAGTCATTTTCTAGCCAAACCACGGCCATTTAGTAGTCGAAAAAGGTACCATTCTCTTCGTCTCCTCGAGAAGTATGATTTTTGTTTGTCAGTCACTTGATTTTGTTGAGTATTGAAGAAGTTATGAACGTTTAAAGTTTACCAAGTTTCCGGCGAGTTTTCCAGTTTTCCCTCGGACTAGTTAACTTTGAGGCTATTTTCCGGCCATCTTTGGAAACCATTGGGCTTCCAAATAGGTTTAATCTTATTCTACAGTTTCCTATCTTCATTTTGATATATTATGGATCAAATTTGGTTAAGAAACAATTGAGTTACGAAACTTTGAAAATTGCCCAAACTTCCGGCCAAGAGCTTCGGAATGACCAAAATGATGGATGGTGGACAATCTCATGAACCACTTCTATTGATTTGAAATATCAATGACCAAAGTGATTTATTATGCAAATTTCAGACATCATTTTGGCGATTCAACCTCTTGTAAATAAAGTGTTTATGGCAGACGAATTTTCCATTTTGATGTGATCCTTTATATATAAAAATTTATTAAATTACTTTGTGATTAGTTTTTTTATTATATCTTTTTGGTTGCTATCAATTTACTCGAGTCACCGACAGAGACTAGGAAAGCTGGGAGGAGAGAGGGAGGGGTGGGATGAGCAAACAAACTCCAGTAGCCCAAACACACGAAGCCAACCAGTGGCATGGACGTAAATAAAATGAAATCAACCCAAAATTGCACAGTGCCATCCTCCCCCTACTTTATACTAAAGTAACACACACACACACATGTTTGTTCATTAACTGATGATTTTTTTGTTTTAATAATTGATATGTGTAGAAATTAAAAGTATGGAACGATATTAACACGTGAAAACATTATCGATTAGTTTGGACAATATTATTTCTCATAGTTTAACTCCAAATTTGGATGGTTCTGATCCAATTTCAGATACTTCATGTCCGATACTAGGACCATCCAATGTTAGAAGTCTGGATCCATTATTGCCACGAGGTGCTCGTAAGATGTTCCTGGTTTTGTGCCTAATCGGAATCTGCCAAGGTCGGGGGAGGCGGGCACTCATCCAGATCTCCAGGTTTTGGGAGTGGCTCAGATTTGATTTAGATATATGTTACACAAGACATGTTCCTTTGTAAAGTTATTCCGCGTTTTGTAAATCTACATTTTTGTTTTGTTTGAATAGCTAATTAAGTCCTTGAAGGCAACTGTTGTTAGACCATTATTATTTTTATCTGCATCAAATTTGAATTTAAAACTTCAGACAAACAATTGAAGTTAAATCTTAATCAAAGCAAACAACTGAAGTACTTCAAACAGAACACATCGTGTCCTAGTAGCCTATTACACATTATAAAGACTGACAGAAAGCATTACGCATGGTAAGAATACTATATGAGTTCAGTACATATTTTTGAATCAAATTTTTCTTTGCAACCGAGCCACTTTCAATACAATTGTTAATGCTACTTTATCTTTCATATCGTCAAAGAAACGAAAATAGGCATATCTCCATGACTTCTTTACGATTAATGTGCCACAAACTCCCCAAAAACCTATGATGAAGCCGAGTGTGATACTGACATAGAGCCAAAGCCTTCCGTTATCATCTTCATCTTTATTATCTCCTGCATCACTAGGGCGAAAAGGCGGTGTTTCATCTCCCGGACACTTGGTTAAAAGAGGAACCCCACAGAGTAATGGATTGCCTTCATAAATGGATGGGTCCTCGAGCGTCTGAAGTTGGTTGCCCGACGGAATTCTTCCGGCCAAGTTGTTGAAAGACAAGTTCACATGAGCCAAGAGCGATAAAAAGGAGTAACTTTGAGGAATTTGTCCCGAAAGGCGATTGTGTGAGAGATCAAGAGTTTCCAACCACCGCAAATTTCCAATAGTTGAGGGAATGTTTCCCCTTAACTGATTTCTTGACAAGTTCAAGGTCCCCAATGCAATGAGGCTGGTCATTTCTTCCGGAATTTCGCCTTCTAAATTATTTGATGAAAGATCAATGCTATACACCCATCTCAAAGCAGTCTTGTAATAAACGAGTTCGCTTCCTTTCGTCGTGACTGTTGTTTGCACCTCATCATATGAAGGCACTGTATAATTATTGTATGGAAAGAAAGTCAAAGCAGTCAAATTCTTCAAACACTTGGGAATAGTCCCTGAAAGATTGTTATGGCCAAGGTCCAGGATGTGAAGGTAGGGAAGATTGCAAAGATTGCGCGGGATATGTCCACTTAAAAAGTTGGAGTGCAAACGCAGAGTAGACAACTTGGAGTAGTTTGATCCGATCCATAAAGGAACACTTCCGGTAAATTTGTTGCCTCCAAGATCAATACTGCTTAAAGAAGTTGCATTTTTCAACTCGAAAGGAATTTTCCCGCCAAAATTGTTGTTGTTCATCTTCAATATACGTAGAGAACTCGGGACACCTGCTGAACTCGGAATATTACCAGAGAGGTTATTGTCTGCCACATCAACAACCATTATATTTTGCCACACACTCCATGCTTCCGGGAATTCTCCGTATAACTGATTGCTCCTCAGGGACAGGTGTAACAAGGTTTGCATGCTGCATAGAGAGGATGGAATTGTACCATTCAAGTGATTCTCCGCAAGATTCAAATATGATAATTTGGGCATCAGTTGTCCGAAATTTGAAGGAATTGGCCCGGAAAAACTATTACTTTTGAGATGTAGGACATGGGCATCAGAAGATAAAAGAGGGAGTGGACCTTCAAATTGATTATGACTCAAATCCATATAATATAAATTTGGAAATTTGAGTTGGGATTGAAGCTTTGCACGGATTTGGTTGTGAGATAAATCCAAATTTTCAACTTTGGAAGATAAGTTCAAGAACCATTCTTCTGGTATAGAATCTGAGATTCTGGTACTACTGAGGGTGACATCAAGTAGCTCAGTCTGAGATTGAAGCCATACAGGAAAGTCAGGACCTACACTACAATTTATAATGGAAATTTTGTGGAGCTGGAAGGGGGGAACCCACTCATGACTCACATTGAAAATGAGCGGCATAGCTCCATCCGTGGACAGAACAATAGATCGCAGTCTTGTGAGATTTATCAAATGAGTTTCTGTTAAAATGCCTTCCCAAGAATTCTCAGACAAATCCAGGTCAACTAGCTCAGAGAGTTGGCCTAAACTTTCGGGAATAGATCCGTTCATGTTGTTGCCCCTAAGGTTTAGACTTTTCAAGGATGACAAGTTTACAAAAGAAGTTGGAAAAGAGCCCCAAAACCAGTTGGCTTCGAGGTCAAGGTACTGCAAGTTTGTTGGAACTCTTAAGGAGTCAGACAATTCTGTTGCAAACTCATTGAAAGACAAATCTAGTGACTCTAATCTGTTATTTGTGCAATTTGAGAAACCACTCAAAAGCTCTTGAATCCCCCCATCAAATTCATTGACAGCGAGGTTTAAGGTCTTTAGTTTGCAAAAGTGTCCAAGGAGTTTGGGAATTCTACCTTTGAGGTGATTATCAGATAAATCAAGGTGTTTCAGAGATTCGAGGCTTGCAAGTTGGGGAGGAAAACGACCGGTGAAAGAATTTCTACTTAGGTCAAGTGTTTTGAGGTTAGAAAGGTCGAAAATGCTTTTGGGAAATTCAGATTCTCCCCCAGATGATGCAGATGAGAAGTTGAGATATCTCAAAGTTCGAAGTTGACAAAGAATGTGAATCCCTTGGAAATTATTGTAACTCAGGTCTAAGTAGCTCAAATGTTTCAAGATAAGCAAGGATGAAGCTACCTTACCTGCCAACCAAGACCTTTCATAAGCTGACTCGTCCCACTCTTCATCACCTCCCAACTGACCTGGATAAGTATTACGGAGGTCAATTTTTGTAACGTGACCGGTGCGGTTGTCGCACGAAATCCCTTCCCATTGACAGCAATCCTGACCAACCCAAGAAGAAAGCCTACCGGAGGGATCGGCGAGGTGTTGTTTAAAGCTGAGAAGTGCTCCTCTCTCTTCCTCAATGCATGACTTCGCAGTGACTGAAAGATATGAAGAGGCCAAAACCAGAAAGAGCAAAATATTGAGGTGAAAAGTAGGGTTGAATAAGCAAGCATGAAACCTATCCATTTTTACCAAGTTTTTCTTTTTGTTGCAGATGGCTGGGTACTGAGGTGAGGATACAAGTGAATATATAAGAAGCTGAAGCTTGTTACAAGTGAATATACAAGTGAAAAGCTTGTTATTGAATATATAAGAAGCTGAAGCTGAGGTGAGGATACTAGTCTCTTACAGTCTCGTCTTTATTGAAAAGCTTTGGAAAAAAAAAAAAAAAAAAAAGTGAAGTATGTTTTATCCCAATTACAATTGGAATGATAAGCTTTATCTTTTTCATGTTTTTTTTTTTTTTTCAGAACCAAAAGAAAAAGAACGAGGCTTAGGTTAAATCAACATGCCGGTTAATGTAAGAGACTTTGTCCCATCAATCAATCTGAGGTGCATCTTCTAAATCGTCAAAATCCTCACCGACACTCAAACATATAAGCGAACTGGAGCGATTGCAACTTTTGTTAACATATACTTATGAATTCGCCATTTTGATTGTATATTGATTCTCGATGTCAACTTAATATAATATTGATGCAAACTGAACTGCTTATTTTATCGCATTGATTCGCCTATCTCATGGTTTTTCAATTATTTGGTGATGACTATTAATTTGTGGTTTTGTGGGAATTACTCAAGTCAAATGTGCATTGTCTAATTACTGCATTTGAGAATGCGATTGTAGTGCTGCAGCCTTTCGAGTGAATTTTTCTGTAGATATTATTCATAGCTGTTGTCGATTATAGTTTGAAAATCCGATACAGAGAGCGGACATTTTTCTAGTAATGCCCAAAGCCCAAATCTCTTTTTCCTCCTATTCCCAATTCCCTTTTTCCTTCCGTCCACAACCTACCAACCCTCCAAGGATCCACCACTTGCTCCACCTCTCCTGTCCACCACCACTGAATTTCTTAATTTCTATTTTTCATTTTTTGATAATGTCCTATTTTTTAAATTTAACTAAGCTTTCTAATCTTAGCCCAAATTAATAATACAGGATGCTATTGAAATAGATGTATAATGGATGAAAAATTTTGAATTTCTAATAGATTATAGTTATTGCTATGCTATATATATATATATATATATATAAATAGATATGTTTGTTCATTAACGGATATGATTTTTTGTTTTAATAATTGATAATGTGTAGAAATTCGAAGTATGGAACGATATTAACATGTGAAAACATTATCGATTAGTCTGGACAATTTTATTTGTAATAGTTTTAACTCCAATTTTGGATGGTTCTGATCCGATTCCGGATACTTCAAGTTCAATACTAAGACCACCCAATGTTAGAAGTTTGGATCCGTCATTGCCACAAGGTGCTTATAAGATGTTCCTGGTTTTGAGCCCAATCGGAATCTGCCAGATCTCCAGCGTTTTGGGAGTGGCTCAGATTTCATTTGGATATATGTTATACAAGACATGTTCCTTTGTAAACTTATTCAGCGTTTTGTAAATCCACATTTTTGTTTTGTTTGAATAGGTAATTAAGTCCTTGAATGCAACTGTTAGAACATTATTATTTTTATCTGCATCAAATTTGAATTTCGAACTTCCGACAAACAATTGAAATTAAATCTTAATCAAAGCAAACAACTGAGGTACTTAAAACAGAACACATCGTGTTATAGTAGCTTATTACACATTACAAAGACCAACAGAAAGCATCACGCAAAGTAAGAATACTATTATGAGTTCAGTACATTTTTTCGAATCAAATTTTTCTTTGCAACCGACCCACTTTCAATGCAATTGCTAATGCTACTTTATCTTTCATATCATCAAAGAAACAAAAATAGGCATACCTCCATGATTTCTTTACGATTAATGTGCCACAAACTCCCCAAAAGCCCGTGATGAAGCCGAGTGTGATACTGACATAGAGCCAAAGCTTTCCATTATCGTCTCCATCTTTATTATCTCCTGCATCACTAGAGGGAAAAGGCGGTGTTTCATCTCTAGGGCACTTAGTTAAAGGAACCCCACAAAGTAATGGATTGCCTTCATAAATGGTTGGGTCCTCGAGCGTCTGGAGTTGGTTGCCCGAAGGAATTCTTCCAACCAAGTTGTTGAAAGACAAGTTCACATGAGCCAAGAGCGACAAAGAGGAGTAACTTTGAGGAATTTGTCCCGAAAGGCGATTGTGTGAGAGAGCAAGAGTTTCCAACCAACGCAAATTTCCAATTGTTGAGGGAATGTTCCCCCTTAACTGATTTCTTGACAAGTTCAAGGTCCCCAGTGCAATGAGGCTGGTCATTTCTTCAGGAATTTCACCCTCTAAATTATTTGATGAAAGATCAATACTGTACACCCATCTCAAAGCAGGCGCGTAATAAACTAGTTCGCTTCCTTTCGCCATGACTGTTGTTTGCATATCATAATATGAAGCCGCTGTATTATTATCGTTTGGAATGAAATTCAAAGCAGTCAAATTCTTCAAACACTTGGGAATAGTCCCTGAAAGATTGTTATGGCCGAGGTCTAGGATGTGAAGGAAGGGAAGATTGCAAAGATGGCGCGGGATGTGCCCACTTAAAAAGTTGGAATGCAAACGCAGCGTAGACAACTCGGAGTAGTTTGATCCGATCCATAAAGGAACACTTCCGGTTAATTTGTTGCCTCCAAGATCAATACAGCCCAAAGAAGTTGCATTTTTCAACTCGAAAGGAATTTCGCCGCCGAAATTGTTATTGTTCATCTTCAATATAAGTAGAGAACTGGGGACACCCATTGAATTCGGAATATTACCAGAGAGATTATTGTCTGCCACATCAACAACCCTTATATTTGGCCACACACTCCATGCGTCCGGGAATTCTCCGTATAACTGATTGCTCCTTAGGGACAGGATTTCCAAGTTCTGCAAGTCGCATAGAGAGGACGGAATTGTACCATTCAAGTGATTCTCCGCAAGATTCAAAACTCTTAATCTGGGCATCAGTTGTCCGAAATTTGAAGGAATAGGCCCGGAAAAACTATTACTTTCGAGAAAAAGGTAAGTGGCATTAGAAGATAAATGTGGGAGTGGACCTTCAAATTGATTATGACTCAAAACCATATAATATAAATTTGGAAATTTGAGTTGGGATTGAAGCTTTGTGCAGATTTGGTTGCGAGATAAATCCAAATATTCAACTTTGGAAGATAAGTTCAAGAACCATTCCTCTGGTATAGAATTTGAGATTCCGGTACTACTAAGGGTGACATCAAGTAGCTCAGTCTGAGATTGAAGCCATACAGGAAAGGCAGGACCTACACTACAATTTATAATGTAAATTGTGTGGAGCTGGAAGGGGGGACTCCACTCATAACTCACATTGAAAATGAGCGGCATAGCTGCATCCGTGGACATATAAATAGATCGCAGTCTTGTGAGATTTATCAAATGAGTTTCTGTTAAAATGCCTTCCCATGAATTCTCAGACAAATCCAGGTCAACTAGCTCAGAGAGTTGGCCCAAACTTTCGGGAATAGATCCGTTCAAGTTGTTGTAAGGAAGGCGTAGACTTTTCAAGGATGACCAGTTTCCAACAGAAGTTGGAAACGAGCCCCAAAACAAGTTGCTTCCAAGGTCAAGGTGCTGCAAGCTTGTTGGAACTCTTAAGGAGTCAGACAATTCTGTTGCAAACTTATTGATAGACAAATCTAGGGACTCTAATCTGTTATTTGTGCAATTTGAGAAACCACTCAAAAGCTCTTGAATCCCCCCATCAAATTCGTTGTCACCGAGGTTTAAGGTCTTTAGTTTGCAAAAGTTTCCAAGGAGTTTGGGAATTCTACCTTTGAGGTGATTATGAGATAAATCAAGGTGTTTCAGAGATTCGAGGCTTGCAAGTTGGGGAGGAAAATGACCGGTGAAAGAATTTCCACTTAGGTCAAGTGTTTGGAGGTTAGTAAGGTTGAAAATGCTTTTGGGAAATTCAGATTCTCCCACAGATGATGCAAATGAGATGTTGAGATATCTCAAAGTTCGAAGTTGGCAAACAATTTGAATCCCTTGGACATTATTGTAACTTAGGTCTACGTAGCTCAAATGTTTCAAGGTAAGCAAGGATGAAGTTACCGTACCTGCCAACCAAGACCTTTCATAAGCCGACTCGTCCCACTCTTCATCAACTCCCAACCGATCTGGATAAGTATTACGGAGGTCAATTTTTGTAGCGTGACCAGTGCGGTTGTCGCACGAAATCCCTTCCCATTGACAGCAATCCTGACCAACCCAAGAAGAAAGCCTACCGGACGGATCGGCGAGGTGTTGTTTAAAGCTGAGAAGTGCTCCTCTCTCTTCCTCGATGCATGATTTCGCAGTGACTGAAACATATGAAGAGGCCAAAACCAGAGAGAGCAAAATATTGAGGTGAAAAGTAGGGTTGAATAAGCAAGCATGGAACCTATCCATTTTTACCAAGTTTTCTTTTTCGTTGCAGATGGCTGGGTACTGAGGTGAGGATACAAGTCAATATATAAGAAGCTGAAGCTTGCTAGGAAATCGATGGGGTCGAAAATTCCAAGTCCTCCGCCCATTCTACAAGTTAGCAAAGTCCTCTCAGGTTCCATGCTTGGGTCTATATCACACCGTTTTTCACGAATAAACTGTTGAGATTTCGTCAAATGAAATTTAGTTAGATCTCAACATTTGCTTCTCGTGTTTTGGTGTGCAAAAGGAGCATCACTCGTTTGAAAATGTTTTTAAAATAATTGAAAACGTTTTTAAAGAAAATAATTATGAGTTCCAAAAGCACTTACAATGCTTTTTCCAAAAAGCGCCCTTCTAGTAGGAAGCACTTGAAATGCTTTTTTCAATTATTCAAAATATATTTTTACTAAGTTTAATTTTGGCCTGTTCGTTTCTAGGGTTTCTCTTTCTCTGTTCGTTTTCTTATTTGTTGAGTTTAATTTTGGCATTTTGGTTCTCCGTTTCTTAATTTTTTACCCTTCATGTTTATGCTGCTTTTGGATTCAATTCGAATCAAATAATGTAGTTTATCTTGATATGAATTCTCTCTACAACAATAATTAGGGCTTTTTGTTTAAATTATCGCCGATTTGTTCTTTGATTTGGCATTGAATCTTTGTTAATTTGGACTGCAGGTGGTTCTGATATGGAGGAGAAGCTGCAAGAGCTTATGATCTTGCCGACTTAAGTAGGGTCCTTCAACTCATATAAACTTTCCGGTACGGTTCAAACTCTTAAGAGTTTTATGATTTTGCAAAATCATGTCTGCAGATGTTATCTCTTTAGTTGCAGTTGCATCATTACATTATTACACTATACCACTGAATCTACTTAGAAGATATGTAGACCACTCTCTGTAATCCAAGATAGATGAACTCCGTCAAAACTTAAAAGATTGGACCCTAACATGATCTATCTGACATCCTCAGCGGTACCAATTTAATCGATAAATTGATGACGCCACCAATACATTTACACCTTCAACTGATGCAATATTAAACGTTCACTTGTGTGAGAGATGAGGAGAGTTAAGTACACCGACTTCCAGAGGCTGTTGATATATGGAAAATCCAAAGAACTAACCCTAATAGAAGGAGAAACTTCACTTCGAAAATAAGGATCTAATATGGTAAGGAAGATATAATATTTTTGACAAATTAAAACAAGCGATCACATAATTAGTAGTTCACGCGAAAGTTAATGAGGAGTTCACGCATAACACGACTTTAGGAACAGCTAGGACCAATTTTAATGCAAGAGAACACTACATACTTAATGAATCAGTGACCTAAATTTTTCTCGAGCACTCAATCTATGCATAAGATACTAAAAATAAGAGCACAGTTCAAACCAAATTCAGGGCAACAATGTGCATTCTATTCCACAAATTAATTCCTAAAAATGAAAATCTGTCATAAAATCAGAACGGTGTTTGATCTCATCTTCCTAAATCTAACAGACACCATCAATCTCAACGAAATAAAAATCACATGATTGACATTCTCTCGCTTGGAAACACTTTTAAAATGATTGAAAAACACATTTACAAAAAATAATTTTAAGTTCCAAAAGCACTTCTAATTCTCTTTCCCGCACCATTTTTCACGAATGAATTGTTGAGATTTGACCAAATGAAATTTAGTTAAATCTCAACCTTTGCTTTTCGTGTTTTAGTGTGCAGTAAAAGCATCACTCGTTTGGAAACATTTTTAAAATGATTGAAAAACACTTTTAGAGAAAATGATTTTAAGTTCCAAAAGCACTTAAAGTGCTTCCTGAAAGAAGCCCCAGTTATGTATTTCTGGTAGAAAGCATTGCAAGTGTTTTTTCAAAATTCACTTTGCATTTTTATTAAGAATTAGTTTTAAAAATATTTTCATCAAAAATCCGCACATTGTTTTTAGTATGCTCTAATTCTCTTCCGCACAATTTTTACTCATGGCGTGTAAGACATACTTTTGGTAAGAAGCTAAAGCTTTAGGAAATCAATGGGATCGAAAATTCCAAGTCCTCAGCCCATTCTACAAGTCAGCAAATTCCACTCCGTTTGACTAGACTTGGGGCTAATTCTCTTTCCCGTACCGTTTTTCACGAGTGAACTGTTGAGAAATACCTTTACTTTTTGTGTTTTGATGTGCAAGAGCAGCATCACTCGTTTATAAGTGCTTTTAAAATGAATGAAAGCACTTTAAAAAAAAAATGATTTTGAGTTCAAAAGCACTTAAAGTGCTTTCTGCTAGAAGCACCAATTGGTAGGAAGCACTTGAAGTACTTTTTCAAGATTTTCATTTTTATCAAAGATTGGTTCCAAAAACATTTAAATAAAAAGTCTGCACATTGTTTTTAATTAGTATGCTCTAATTCTCTTCAACACAATGTTTTACTCATGGCGTGCAATACATACATCGAAGCATAGTAAAATTTTGTGTTTAATCCTCCACCCGTTCTACAAGTTAGCAAAGTCCTCTCAGGTTGACTAGACTTGGATCTATTTCTCTTTCATGCACCGTTTTTCATGAATACATTGTCAAGATTTGACCAAACGAAATTTAGTTAAATCTCAACTTTTGCTTTTCGTGTTTTGGTGTGCAGTAGAAGCCTCGCTCGCTTGAAAACGCTTTTAAAATGATTGAAAAACACTTTTAGAGAAAATGATTTTGAGTTCCAAAAGCACTTAAAGTGCTTCCTGAAGGAAGTACCAGTTATGTACTTCTGTTAGAAAGCACTTGAAATGCTTTTTCAAAATTCACTTTTGTATTTTTATTCAGGATTAATTTTAAAAACATTTTCATCAAAAGTCCGCACATTGTTTTTAGTATGCTCTAATTCTCTTCCGTGCAATGTTTTACTCATGGCGTGTAAGACATGTTTCTGGTAAGAAGCTGAAGCTTTACGAAATTGATGGGATCGCAAATTCCAAGTCCTCGGCCCATTCTACAAGTTAGCAAATTTCACTAAGTTTGATTAGACTTGGGGCTAATTCTCTTTCCCGCACCGTTTTTCACGAGTGAACTGTTGAGAAATACCTATGTTTTTGTGTTTTGGTGTGCACGAGCAATCGTTTGGAAGTGCTTTTAAAATAACTCAAAACACTTTTAGTAAAAATAATTTTGAGTTCAATAGCACTTAAAATGATTTCTACAAGAAGCACCAATTAGTTGGAAGTACTTGAAGTACATTTTCAACATTTGTATTTTTATTAAAGATTGATTCCAAAAATATTTACATCAAAAGTCCGCACATTGTTTTTAGTATGCTCTAATTCTCTTCAGCACAATGTTTTACTAATGGCGTGCAAAACATACATCAAAGCATAGCAAAATTTTGTGTTTTATGAGGAATCAGTAACAAAGAGAGAAGTGAAAAAGACCAAAAGATATTTGTAGCCAACATTAATTAATCGAGGTCAGAAAGCAATAAATTTAAATAAAAAATACCATTGAGAAAGAAAAAGAAAATTCTAGTTAATATTACTTTTATCTAATCGCCGGAGTTGGGTGGCGTCCAGAGTCAGACGACTCAGACCGAGTCATGAGGCTGAAACCTGCCCTTTAACTATCCCCGTGCATATGGTTGCTTCTCACTTTCTCAATCAGTGACCTCTGCTGACCAAAATGCCCCCACCATAAAGTCCAAAATCTCACAACAACCCCTGATTGCCCAAAGAACATCTCAGCCGTTGATCATCAAAATGACAAAACCATCACCATCGACATCAACGGTAGGAACATTGTGTCCTACAAAGCAAGGGCAGGTGGACTACGAAAAGGTTGGTGAGTGGGCCCTTACACCCTGACCCGGTAACAGTATTTGATTTTTGATTTTCTGAAACTTGGGGGCTCAAGTCTCACTTTTTTTTTCTTCTCTTTTTCTGTAATTTGTTTGAATAATTATGCAATTTTTGGGAATAAAGTAGTAAGATGGCTACTCGGAATCACAGTCGAGGCTGTCCATTCCCTTGAGTCCCCTTCGCTTTCGCTGCATATGCACGCACAGAGGTCGACCAAAATATTATGTGGCATTTACTATTTTATAATTTTATTTAATACATTTACCATTTAAAGATTTGAATTCAAAAGAGGAAGGCTTTTGATCCAAAATGGTCTATGAATTGACATAACTCTTTTACTTTTATTTTTGATATTTAAAATCGATAAAAATGGTTCTTCACCGTTCCATGAGATATCATTGTTAAATTGAGTGTATTTTTGTCGAATCAACCTCTCCTCTTGAACTGGTGGTTTATTCAATTTAACAAAGATTTTTCACTAAAAGACCAACATAATTGACGGTGAAAAATTTCAAGAACCACTTCTATCAGTTTTAAATCTCAAAAATCAAAATGAAAACTTACGACAATATCATAAACCATTTTAGCTAAAAAGACAGGAAAATCATGTCATTGACACTAAAAAATAGAAGATCGAATTCATTCATTGTATTCATATAGGTTCAATGAGTGTAGTTATAAAAAATCATCAAAATCGGAGTTAAAATAACCGTTAAATCATGATTTTTCGTTTATAACCGTTGAAAAACTTTGTCCCGTTACTTGATCTCTGAATGTTTTTTTTTTGTGATTTTTTGCTGATGTGATCTCCAAGCATATACAAACAATTTTGACGGTTTGGATCGTTGAAATTAGTTTTGGAGAATTCGTAAAACGATAGATTGACTAACACTTAGAGTTTATTTATACTTTTATTAAGTATAACATAAGATTTTGTGGTATCCACTTGTGTAAATATTTTAAATGGAAGATCAAATTCATTCATTGTATTCATATAGGGTGAAGGAGTGTAGTTATAAAAAATCATCAAAATCGGAGTTAAAATAACCGTTAAATCGTGATTTTTCGTTTATAACAGTTGAAAAGCTTTGTCCCGTTACTTGATATCTGAATGTTTATTTTTTATGATTTTTTGTTGATGTGATCTCAAAGCATATACAAACAAGTTTGACGGTTTGGATCGTTGAAATTAGTTTTGGAGAATTCGTATGCCATCAATCAAGTTCCGTGTGTGTGTGTGTGTATATATATTTATTAAGTAGATTTAAATCTATTTATTTTGTACGTATAAATTATAATTGACTGACTGGTACACGGAATAGTACATACATCACGTGTCACGTGTGTCATTATAAAAATAGTGAGATATGTCATGACAGTCATGTGTGTGATAAAAAGTTAATAACTTAAAAAAATAAAAATAAAAAAAAAATATTTCTCACCACTTCTATTAATTTTCATTTTTCCCTCTCATTTTTGTTTCCTTTTCAACTTTTTCTTATCATTTTCACTTTTCCCTCCAACATCTTTCCCTAATTCCCTCACTTTTTTGTTTCATTTTCAACTTTTCTTAACATTTTCATTTTCCCTCCATTTTTTTTTTCAAAAAGGGCGGCAAGTTGGCAACGGCAAGAAATTGATTATTGAAATTTGAATGGAAACAAATCACATCAAATTTCAATGGATGCAAAATCATGCAATGCATCATGCATATTAAATTATTAATTAATAATTATTATAGTTTTTATAAAATTTAATATATATATATATATATAATTATTATAGATAGACTTAATATTTTGGGGTATAATTATTATAAATTTTATAGTTAATTTAATATATATATATATATATATATATTTATTATAATTTTTAGGGGTATAAAATTGTAAAATTAATGTATATAATTATTACAGTATTTTTTTAGGGTTATAAAATTATAAAAATAATATTCTGCTTATCGTGTATCGTGTTACCCACGTGTATACCCGAACCAACCCGTTATCTTAACAGGTGCTTATCGGGTTACCCAATAACGACCCGATTCGTTATCGTGTCGACCCAAACACCTGTTAATTTCGTGTCGTGTCATGTCGGGTTATCGGGTCGTGTCAGAAATTGCCAGGCATTGGTAAGGAAGGTATAATATTTTTGACAAATTAAAACAAAGCGATCACATAATCAGTAGTTCACGCGAAAGTTAATGAGGAGTTCACGCATAACATGACTTTAGGAACAGCTAGGACCAATTTTAATGCAAGAGAACACTACATACTTAATGAATCAGTGACCTAAATTTTTCTCGAGCACTCAATCTATGCATAAGATACTACAAATAAGAGCACAGTTCAAACCAAATGCAGGGCAACAATGTGCATTCTATTCCACAAATTAATTCCTAAAAATGAAAATCTGTCATAAAATCAGAACGGTGTTTGATCTCATTTCCTAAATCTAACAGATACCATCAATCTCAACGAAATAATAAATCACATGTTTGACATCCTCTCTTTCGAAATAGCTAATTCAGTTGAGTTCTTATACTAAAAAATGTAGGGAAAAGAAGCTTACAAAAAGCATATACATAACACATATTATAAGAAATTGATACTAAGTATCATCTGCTGTAGTCAATCCGGTAAAAACTTGACAAAATTCCGTATCTACATGCATTTAATCAGAGACAAGCCGTGGTGGTCTCCATCTTAATTACCTTTTTATTACTGTTTGACCGGTGGGAATATTAGAGAAGGTTTGCTGGCATGAAAAACCTCTAACCATACAAACAGACTCTTCTTTATTGAAAAGCTTTGGAAAAAAAAAAAAAAAAAAAAGTGAAGAATATTTTATCCCAATTACAATTGGAATGATCAGCTTCATCTTTTTCATGTTTTTTTTTTAGAACCAAAAGAAAAACAATAAGGTTTAGGTTAAATAAACATGCCGGTTAATGTAAGAGACCTTGTACCATCGATCAATCTGAGGTGCATCTTCTAAATCATCAAAATCCTCACCGACACTCAAACATATAAGCGAACTGGAGCCATTGCAACTTCGGTTAACATATACTTCTGAATTCGTCATTTTGATTGTATATTGATTTTTTATGTCAACTTAATAGAATATTGATGCAAACTGAACTGCTTATTTTATCACGATCGACCTATCTCTTGGTTTTTCAATTATTTGGAGATGACTCTATTAATTTGTGGTTTTGTAGGAATTACTCAAGTAAAATGTGCTTTGTCTAATTATTGCATTTGAGAATGCGATTGTATTGCTGCAACCTTTTGAGTGAATTTTGCTGTAGATATTATTTATAACTGTTGTTGGTTATAGTTTGAAAACCCGATACAGAGAGCGGACATTTTTCTAGTAATGCCAAAAGCCCACATCTCTTTTTCCTTCCATCCACAACCTACCAACCCTCCAAGGATCCACCACCTGCTCCACCTCTCTCCTGTCCACCACCACCGAATTTCTTAATTTCTATTTTTCATTTTTGATAATGTCCTAATTTTTAAATTTAACTAAGCTTTCTAATCTTAGCCCAAATTAATAATACAGGATGCTATTGAAATAGATGTATAATGGATGAAATTTTTTGAATTTCTAATAGATTATGGTTATTGCTATATGCTTATTAGATTGTAATTTATGATTTTTTTACTATTTGATTTGATCATGTGTTAGTTAATACTAGTAAAAATGCTCACGCGTTGCTGCGAGACTTGAATGCACACCTTAACCACATGAATAAGACACATTTAACCTAAAAAAAATGCAACATAATCATAAACGAACAAAAAGGATAGATGAGTGAACGGCGTTTGTAAGATAAGCAGTTTGACTTTTATATACATTGAACAGAGCTGATTACAAAAGATATGATTGCAAAAAATGCTGAGAAACAGAAGCAACATGCATTTTACACATATATTGCTTTTCAAGTGAAGATGGCAAAATATTTTAGCAGTTAAACAAAAAAGGCATAAAAGTGTTCTTGTTTCAACAACTAATCTTTCAAGCATTAATGTTCAAAGCAAAAAAGATGCAGGATGCTTGTTTTCATAAGACACTGAAGAAACAGAAGCAAGATGCAGCCCACACATCTTTTGCCCTTGTAGTTAAGGTGGCAAAATACATGTCCTGCAGGCCAAGCACCTATTTTAGCAGTTAACAAAAAGCATAAAAACTGTTCTATTGTCGTTTCAGCAAGGAAGTTTTCAAGCACATATGTTCAAAGGAAAAAACATGGAGAACGCCTTTGTAGCAACTGATAACGGAGACTGCGGTCATTCATTTTTTATGTGGGCGGACATCTTCCGCACTATAGCAAAAAACATAAATAGTAGTTTAGCAAACACTGGTATGACGGATGTTATGCAGGCGTGCGTGCGAAAAGCAAATTGTAATTTATCTATCTTTGGTTTTTTTGGCTTGAGACTTTGTTATGAGTGCGAAAGTAAGATTGCATAAACAATTTTACACTCAGAAACACAAATCATATAGAATCACAACCGATTTAACAATAAGAAAGCATATAACAGCTAAGACACTTTTGGTTGATCGAAGAGCAGGCTAACAGGATTAAATAAATTATCACATATTACAACAATGAGAAAATCCGAAGATTAAAGTTTGCATTCACACTGTCTGATTCCGTAGATGCTGGAAAACATTTTCATTAAATCTGTTCAGGGAAACCTGACAATGTCGAAATCGTTTTTGAAACCGTAATATAGGAAGACATGAATAATTTCGACAGAAAGACACACAAATTGTTGGGGGAGGATGTGAAGCTTCTGTACGGAAGGTTTCTACTCTTGTACATCTGAAAAAATAAAACGAAGCAAGATAAATTCAACCAAAAAACTTGAAAACCCTTGCCCCAAAAAACTCATCAAATTCAAAGCGGCGCATCTATACCGAGTCACTACATACATTGCTCAGTTAGGACTCTGTGACACTCATTATCCCTAATCAATGCAATCATATATTTCATAACTACACTCCCCATTCACATACATTGACATAGCATCTACTTTTTTGCTAACTTTATTCGCTCAGTTAAGCAATAACCAACATACACAATCTGACAATCATAGCAGCTACACCAATCATCCATAAACGGCAGAAATACAAATACAATTCTAATGGAGTTTAGAACAAATAAACCAATCATCCAATTCGAATATTGTCTGGAACAAATACACCAACCATTCAATTGGAATGGGGTTTGGTAGAAATATATCCTTTGTTATCTCAAGCTTTACATAAATGGATAGATACAGATACGTGCACAAAATAGAAAGAAGCTCATTTCCATTCTAAGCTCAAACGAAGAAAATTGAATTATATATTTAAAATCCAAGCATGAAAGCTTCACAAAGATAAATAAAAAAACATCGATAACTAATTAGGCTTTGAATAAAAATGAGGGCGTATAATTATATACCTCAAAATGGCAAGGAACCAACTTCTTCCTCCAACAATCCAAATTTCTGATATTTGCAAACAAAGTAAATTTGTTAGCAACTTAGAGACTTTCAAATTCGAAAACCAAATCTAATGAAATTTTAGTTAAAAGACCAAAAGCACACCAAAAAAAAAAATTAGAAATATTTTGAATCCAACACAACTAATTTGGCCTAACAAAGAATATGAAAGCTTAAGGCATAGATGAAATGTTCAGTAAACTGCAAGGGCCTCGGCCAAGGCCATAATTGAACAGTCATGTCATACAACTCACAATTACTTCAATGCATTTGATTATAAAGGAAAACTAAATTAGTTCAATTTTGATATAAAGAACTCAATGCAGAAACAATTTTTGTGCCTCAATGGCGTGAGAAGTAAATAACCAAGTTTATATACTGCAATTCAAATAACATAATTATAGGTTCATAACACTCCAAATAAACTTCACCCAACCAACATGAAATGACACGAAAAATGAGTCGACTACATAACTTTAAATAATCTTGTGCCAAACAGCTTATGCTAGTATGCCCTCTCATGTTTAAGAAGGAATTGAAAGAAAATAGTTCATGAATGTCGCGCTTCCGCTGGTAGTGCAGTGCATTGAACGGATAGAATAGATTAAACAGAAACATGTATAGACAGAAACGACCACCTCATCATACAACATTACATGTTTACTATTTACATGAAGACTTTGTAAATAAGGTTAGTTTGCTTCTTGTAATTGTCAGATGAAAAACCTGTTGTAACATCACTGTGCACATGAAGACTTTAAGACTGATAATTCAAGTCTTTATTGTTTACATGAAGACTTTCATCCACATGGCTCCAGAAACATTTGTCCCCATTTCTCCTTTTTATTTTATTTATTATATTTTACTACTATTTCTAGAGTAATACTATTCTTACCATTTTTTTATACCATCTTAAGTAGCATTTAATGTGAACGGTCACATTATTTGAAAAATTTGCAAAACCCAAAAAGAGGAAGGAGAAAGACTCCTCGTATACCATAATCATCATTTAATTAACTAGTTTTTTTTAATTATTAGTTTATTAAATAATGAACTAAATTTAAAAATTTGATTAATTCAAATTATGCGATTGTCTACATCAAATATTATTTAAAATAGTATGAAAATATGGTATAAAAATATGATATGAATAATATTACTCTTATTTCTGTGGTGATGCACTGTCGATGCGCCTCTTCCCTTTTATTATTATTTTCTTTCACCTTTTCAAAAGCACCATCCTTTTTATTTTTATTTTTTTTTTCCATTCCTTCTTTTCAGTTGGTGCCCATGCACCATTCCATAAACTTTGTCTTTTTCCCTGCATAGCCACAAACTGCAGAAATAATAGGAAGAAGTGAGGAAGAAGCAGGGTAGTGGTAGTCTCATAAAGGCTAAATTGCTAAAATGGTCTTTGAGATTTACATAATACAATACTTTAGTCCTTAGATTTCAAATCAATAGAAGTAATTCCTGAGATTGTCCACCGTCCATTATTTTGGTTATTCCGTTAAGTGTCCCGAAGCTCTTGGCCGGAAGTTTGGACAATTTTTAAAGTTTCGTAACTCAATCGTTTCTTAACCAAATTCGACTCATGATATATCAAAATGAAGATAAGAAAGTGAAGAATAAGATTATATCTATTTGGAAGCCCAATGGTTGCCAGAGATGATCGGAAAATAGCCTCAAAGTTGACTGATCCGAGGGAAAACTGGTGAACTGGCTGAAAATTGGGTAAACTTTAAACGTTCATAACTTCTTCAATACTCAACAAAATCAAGTGATTCAAAAACGAAAATCATACTTCTTGATGAGACGAAGAGAATGATACCTTTTTTTACGGCTAACTCAAGACCAAGATAGCCACTTTCGAGTCATTTTCCAGCCAAACCACGGCCATTTAGTAGTCGAAAAAGGTACCATTCTCTTCGTCTCCTCGAGAAGTATGATTTTTGTTTGTCAGTCACTTGATTTTGTTGAGTATTGAAGAAGTTATGAACGTTTAAAGTTTACCAAATTTCCGGCGAGTTTTCCAGTTTTCCCTCGGACTAGTCAACTTTGAGGCTATTTTCCGGCCATCTCTGGAAACCATTGGGCTTCCAAATAGGTTTAATCTTATTCTACACTTTCCTATCTTCATTTTGATATATTATGGATCAAATTTGGTTAAGAAACAATTGAGTTACGAAACTTTGAAAATTGCCCAAACTTCCGGCCAAGAGCTTCGGAATGACCAAAATGATAGATGGTGGACAATCTCATGAACCACTTCTATTGATTTGAAATATCAATGACCAAAGTGATTTATTATGCAAATTTCAGACATCATTTTGGCGATTCAACCTCTTGTAAATAAAGTGTTTATGGCAGACGAATTTTCCATTTTGATGTGATCCTTTATATATAAAAATTTATTAAATTACTTTGTGATTAGTTTTTTTATTATATCTTTTTGGTTGCTATCAATTTACTCGAGTCACCGACAGAAACAAACTCCAGTAGCCCAAACACACGAAGCCAACCAGTGGCATGGACGTAAATAAAATGAAATCAACCCAAAATTGCACAGTGCCATCCTCCCCCTACTTTATACTAAAGTAACACACACACACACACACACACACACATGTTTGTTCATTAACTGATGATTTTTTTGTTTTAATAATTGATATGTGTAGAAATTAAAAGTATGGAACGATATTAACACGTGAAAACATTATCGATTAGATTGGACAATATTATTTCTCATAGTTTAACTCCAAATTTGGATGGTTCTGATCCAATTTCAGATACTTCAAGTCCGATACTAGGACCATCCAATGTTAAAAGTCTGGATCCATTATTGCCACGAGGTGCTCGTAAGATGTTCCTGGTTTTGTGCCTAATCGGAATCTGCCAAGGTCGGGGGAGGCGGGCACTCATCCAGATCTCCAGGTTTTGGGAGTGGCTCAGATTTGATTTAGATATATGTTACACAAGACATGTTCCTTTGTAAAGTTATTCAGCGTTTTGTAAATCCACATTTTTGTTTTGTTTGAATAGCTAATTAAGTCCTTGAAGGCAACTGTTGTTAGACCATTATTATTTTTATCTGCATCAAATTTGAATTTCAAACTTCAGACAAACAATTGAAGTTAAATCTTAATCAAAGCAAACAACTGAAGTACTTAAAACAGAACACATCGTGTCCTAGTAGCCTATTACACATTATAAAGACCGACAAAAAGCATTACGCATGGTAAGAATACTATATGAGTTCAGTACATTTTTCTGAATCAAATTTTTCTTTGCAACCGAGCCACTTTCAATACAATTGCTAATGCTACTTTATCTTTCATATCATCAAAGAAACGAAAATAGGCATATCTCCATGACTTCTTTACGATTAATGTGCCACAAACTCCCCAAAAACCTATGATGAAGCCGAGTGTGATACTGACATAGAGCCAAAGCCTTCCGTTATCATCTTCATCTTTATTATCTCCTGCATCACTAGGGCGAAAAGGCGGTGTTTCATCTCCCGGACACTTGGTTAAAAGAGGAACCCCACAGAGTAATGGATTGCCTTCATAAATGGATGGGTCCTCGAGCGTCTGAAGTTGGTTGCCCGACGGAATTCTTCCGGCCAAGTTGTTGAAAGACAAGTTCACATGAGCCAAGAGCGATAAAAAGGAGTAACTTTGAGGAATTTGTCCCGAAAGGCGATTGTGTGAGAGATCAAGAGTTTCCAACCAACGCAAATTTCCAATAGTTGAGGGAATGTTTCCCCTTAACTGATTTCTTGACAAGTTCAAGTTCCCCAATGCAATGAGGCTGGTCATTTCTTCCGGAATTTCGCCTTCTAAATTATTTGATGAAAGATCAATGCTATACACCCATCTCAAAGCAGTCTCGTAATAAACGAGTTCGCTTCCTTTCGTCGTGACTGTTGTTTGCACCTCATCATATGGAGGCACTGTATAATTATTGTATGGAAAGAAAGTCAAAGTAGTCAAATTCTTCAAACACTTGGGAATAGTCCCTGAAAGATTGTTATGGCCAAGGTCCAGGATGTGAAGGTAGGGAAGATTGCAAAGATTGCGCGGGATATGTCCACTTAAAAAGTTGGAGTGCAAACGCAGAGTAGACAACTTGGAGTAATTTGATCCGATCCATAAAGGAACACTTCCGGTAAATTTGTTGCCTCCAAGATCAATACTGCTCAAAGAAGTTGCATTTTTCAACTCGAAAGGAATTTTCCCGCCAAAATTGTTGTTGTTCATCTTCAATATACGTAGAGAACTCGGGACACCTGCTGAACTCAGAATATTACCAGAGAGGTTATTGTCTGCCACATCAACAACCATTATATTTTGCCACACACTCCATGCTTCCGGGAATTCTCCGTATAACTGATTGCTCCTCAGGGACAGGTGTAACAAGGTTTGCATGCTGCATAGAGAGGATGGAATTGTACCATTCAAGTGATTCTCCGTAAGATTCAAATATGATAATTTGGGCATCAGTTGTCCGAAATTTGAAGGAATTGGCCCGGAAAAACTATTACTTTTGAGATGTAGGACATGGGCATCAGAAGATAAAAGAGGGAGTGGACCTTCAAATTGATTATGACTCAAATCCATATAATATAAATTTGGAAATTTGAGTTGGGATTGAAGCTTTGCACGGATTTGGTTGTGAGATAAATCCAAATTTTCAACTTTGGAAGATAAGTTCAAGAACCATTCTTCTGGTATAGAATCTGAGATTCTGGTACTACTGAGGGTGACATCAAGTAGCTCAGTCTGAGATTGAAGCCATACAGGAAAGTCAGGACCTACACTACAATTTATAAAGGAAATTTTGTGGAGCTGGAAGGGGGGAACCCACTCATAACTCACATTGAAAATGAGCGGCATAGCTCCATCCGTGGACAGAACAATAGATCGCAGTCTTGTGAGATTTATCAAATGAGTTTTTGTTAAAATGCCTTCCCAAGAATTCTCAGACAAATCCAGGTCAACTAGCTCAGAGAGTTGGCCTAAACTTTCGGGAATAGATCCGTTCATGTTGTTGCCCCTAAGGTTTAGACTTTTCAAGGATGACAAGTTTACAAAAGAAGTTGGAAAAGAGCCCCAAAACCAGTTGGCTTCGAGGTCAAGGTACTGCAAGTTTGTTGGAACTCTTAAGGAGTCAGACAATTCTGTTGCAAACTCATTGAAAGACAAATCTAGTGACTCTAATCTGTTATTTGTGCAATTTGAGAAACCACTCAAAAGCTCTTGAATCCCCCCATCAAATTCATTGACAGCGAGGTTTAAGGTCTTTAGTTTGCAAAAGTGTCCAAGGAGTTTGGGAATTCTACCTTTGAGGTGATTATCAGATAAATCAAGGTGTTTCAGAGATTCGAGGCTTGCAAGTTGGGGAGGAAAACGACCGGTGAAAGAATTTCTACTTAGGTCAAGTGTTTTGAGGTTAGAAAGGTCGAAAATGCTTTTGGGAAATTCAGATTCTCCCCCAGATGATGCAGATGAGAAGTTGAGATATCTCAAAGTTCGAAGTTGACAAAGAATGTGAATCCCTTGGAAATTATTGTAACTCAGGTCTAAGTAGCTCAAATGTTTCAAGATAAGCAAGGATGAAGCTACCTTACCTGCCAACCAAGACCTTTCATAAGCTGACTCGTCCCACTCTTCATCACCTCCCAACTGACCTGGATAAGTATTACGGAGGTCAATTTTTGTAACGTGACCGGTGCGGTTGTCGCACGAAATCCCTTCCCATTGACAGCAATCCTGACCAACCCAAGAAGAAAGCCTACCGGAGGGATCGGCGAGGTGTTGTTTAAAGCTGAGAAGTGCTCCTCTCTCTTCCTCAATGCATGACTTCGCAGTGACTGAAAGATATGAAGAGGCCAAAACCAGAAAGAGCAAAATATTGAGGTGAAAAGTAGGGTTGAATAAGCAAGCATGAAACCTATCCATTTTTACCAAGTTTTTCTTTTTGTTGCAGATGGCTGGGTACTGAGGTGAGGATACAAGTGAATATATAAGAAGCTGAAGCTTGTTACAAGTGAATATACAAGTGAAAAGCTTGTTATTGAATATATAAGAAGCTGAAGCTGAGGTGAGGATACTAGTCTCTTACAGTCTCGTCTTTATTGAAAAGCTTTGGAAAAAAAAAAAAAAAAAAAAGTGAAGTATGTTTTATCCCAATTACAATTGGAATGATAAGCTTTATCTTTTTCATGTTTTTTTTTTTTTTCAGAACCAAAAGAAAAAGAACGAGGCTTAGGTTAAATCAACATGCCGGTTAATGTAAGAGACTTTGTCCCATCAATCAATCTGAGGTGCATCTTCTAAATCGTCAAAATCCTCACCGACACTCAAACATATAAGCGAACTGGAGCGATTGCAACTTTTGTTAACATATACTTATGAATTCGCCATTTTGATTGTATATTGATTCTCGATGTCAACTTAATATAATATTGATGCAAACTGAACTGCTTATTTTATCGCATTGATTCGCCTATCTCATGGTTTTTCAATTATTTGGTGATGACTATTAATTTGTGGTTTTGTGGGAATTACTCAAGTCAAATGTGCATTGTCTAATTACTGCATTTGAGAATGCGATTGTAGTGCTGCAGCCTTTCGAGTGAATTTTTCTGTAGATATTATTCATAGCTGTTGTCGATTATAGTTTGAAAATCCGATACAGAGAGCGGACATTTTTCTAGTAATGCCCAAAGCCCAAATCTCTTTTTCCTCCTATTCCCAATTCCCTTTTTCCTTCCGTCCACAACCTACCAACCCTCCAAGGATCCACCACTTGCTCCACCTCTCCTGTCCACCACCACTGAATTTCTTAATTTCTATTTTTCATTTTTTGATAATGTCCTATTTTTTAAATTTAACTAAGCTTTCTAATCTTAGCCCAAATTAATAATACAGGATGCTATTGAAATAGATGTATAATGGATGAAAAATTTTGAATTTCTAATAGATTATAGTTATTGCTATGCTATATATATATATATATATATATAAATAGATATGTTTGTTCATTAACGGATATGATTTTTTGTTTTAATAATTGATAATGTGTAGAAATTCGAAGTATGGAACGATATTAACATGTGAAAACATTATCGATTAGTCTGGACAATTTTATTTGTAATAGTTTTAACTCCAATTTTGGATGGTTCTGATCCGATTCCGGATACTTCAAGTTCAATACTAAGACCACCCAATGTTAGAAGTTTGGATCCGTCATTGCCACAAGGTGCTTATAAGATGTTCCTGGTTTTGAGCCCAATCGGAATCTGCCAGATCTCCAGCGTTTTGGGAGTGGCTCAGATTTCATTTGGATATATGTTATACAAGACATGTTCCTTTGTAAACTTATTCAGCGTTTTGTAAATCCACATTTTTGTTTTGTTTGAATAGGTAATTAAGTCCTTGAATGCAACTGTTAGAACATTATTATTTTTATCTGCATCAAATTTGAATTTCGAACTTCCGACAAACAATTGAAATTAAATCTTAATCAAAGCAAACAACTGAGGTACTTAAAACAGAACACATCGTGTTATAGTAGCTTATTACACATTACAAAGACCAACAGAAAGCATCACGCAAAGTAAGAATACTATTATGAGTTCAGTACATTTTTTCGAATCAAATTTTTCTTTGCAACCGACCCACTTTCAATGCAATTGCTAATGCTACTTTATCTTTCATATCATCAAAGAAACAAAAATAGGCATACCTCCATGATTTCTTTACGATTAATGTGCCACAAACTCCCCAAAAGCCCGTGATGAAGCCGAGTGTGATACTGACATAGAGCCAAAGCTTTCCATTATCGTCTCCATCTTTATTATCTCCTGCATCACTAGAGGGAAAAGGCGGTGTTTCATCTCTAGGGCACTTAGTTAAAGGAACCCCACAAAGTAATGGATTGCCTTCATAAATGGTTGGGTCCTCGAGCGTCTGGAGTTGGTTGCCCGAAGGAATTCTTCCAACCAAGTTGTTGAAAGACAAGTTCACATGAGCCAAGAGCGACAAAGAGGAGTAACTTTGAGGAATTTGTCCCGAAAGGCGATTGTGTGAGAGATCAAGAGTTTCCAACCAACGCAAATTTCCAATTGTTGAGGGAATGTTCCCCCTTAACTGATTTCTTGACAAGTTCAAGGTCCCCAGTGCAATGAGGCTGGTCATTTCTTCAGGAATTTCACCCTCTAAATTATTTGATGAAAGATCAATACTGTACACCCATCTCAAAGCAGGCGCGTAATAAACTAGTTCGCTTCCTTTCGCCATGACTGTTGTTTGCATATCATAATATGAAGCCGCTGTATTATTATCGTTTGGAATGAAATTCAAAGCAGTCAAATTCTTCAAACACTTGGGAATAGTCCCTGAAAGATTGTTATGGCCGAGGTCTAGGATGTGAAGGAAGGGAAGATTGCAAAGATGGCGCGGGATGTGCCCACTTAAAAAGTTGGAATGCAAACGCAGCGTAGACAACTCGGAGTAGTTTGATCCGATCCATAAAGGAACACTTCCGGTTAATTTGTTGCCTCCAAGATCAATACAGCCCAAAGAAGTTGCATTTTTCAACTCGAAAGAAATTTCGCCGCCGAAATTGTTATTGTTCATCTTCAATATAAGTAGAGAACTGGGGACACCCATTGAATTCGGAATATTACCAGAGAGATTATTGTCTGCCACATCAACAACCCTTATATTTGGCCACACACTCCATGCGTCCGGGAATTCTCCGTATAACTGATTGCTCCTTAGGGACAGGATTTCCAAGTTCTGCAAGTCGCATAGAGAGGACGGAATTGTACCATTCAAGTGATTCTCCGCAAGATTCAAAACTCTTAATCTGGGCATCAGTTGTCCGAAATTTGAAGGAATAGGCCCGGAAAAACTATTACTTTCGAGAAAAAGGTAAGTGGCATTAGAAGATAAATGTGGGAGTGGACCTTCAAATTGATTATGACTCAAAACCATATAATATAAATTTGGAAATTTGAGTTGGGATTGAAGCTTTGTGCAGATTTGGTTGCGAGATAAATCCAAATATTCAACTTTGGAAGATAAGTTCAAGAACCATTCCTCTGGTATAGAATTTGAGATTCCGGTACTACTAAGGGTGACATCAAGTAGCTCAGTCTGAGATTGAAGCCATACAGGAAAGGCAGGACCTACACTACAATTTATAATGTAAATTGTGTGGAGCTGGAAGGGGGGACTCCACTCATAACTCACATTGAAAATGAGCGGCATAGCTGCATCCGTGGACATATAAATAGATCGCAGTCTTGTGAGATTTATCAAATGAGTTTCTGTTAAAATGCCTTCCCATGAATTCTCAGACAAATCCAGGTCAACTAGCTCAGAGAGTTGGCCCAAACTTTCGGGAATAGATCCGTTCAAGTTGTTGTAAGGAAGGCGTAGACTTTTCAAGGATGACCAGTTTCCAACAGAAGTTGGAAACGAGCCCCAAAACAAGTTGCTTCCAAGGTCAAGGTGCTGCAAGCTTGTTGGAACTCTTAAGGAGTCAGACAATTCTGTTGCAAACTTATTGATAGACAAATCTAGGGACTCTAATCTGTTATTTGTGCAATTTGAGAAACCACTCAAAAGCTCTTGAATCCCCCCATCAAATTCGTTGTCACCGAGGTTTAAGGTCTTTAGTTTGCAAAAGTTTCCAAGGAGTTTGGGAATTCTACCTTTGAGGTGATTATGAGATAAATCAAGGTGTTTCAGAGATTCGAGGCTTGCAAGTTGGGGAGGAAAATGACCGGTGAAAGAATTTCCACTTAGGTCAAGTGTTTGGAGGTTAGTAAGGTTGAAAATGCTTTTGGGAAATTCAGATTCTCCCACAGATGATGCAAATGAGATGTTGAGATATCTCAAAGTTCGAAGTTGGCAAACAATTTGAATCCCTTGGAAATTATTGTAACTTAGGTCTACGTAGCTCAAATGTTTCAAGGTAAGCAAGGATGAAGTTACCGTACCTGCCAACCAAGACCTTTCATAAGCCGACTCGTCCCACTCTTCATCAACTCCCAACCGATCTGGATAAGTATTACGGAGGTCAATTTTTGTAGCGTGACCAGTGCGGTTGTCGCACGAAATCCCTTCCCATTGACAGCAATCCTGACCAACCCAAGAAGAAAGCCTACCGGACGGATCGGCGAGGTGTTGTTTAAAGCTGAGAAGTGCTCCTCTCTCTTCCTCAATGCATGACTTCGCAGTGACTGAAAGATATGAAGAGGCCAAAACCAGAAAGAGCAAAATATTGAGGTGAAAAGTAGGGTTGAATAAGCAAGCATGAAACCTATCCATTTTTACCAAGTTTTCCTTTTCGTTGCAGATGGCTGGGTACTGAGGTGAGGATACAAGTGAATATATAAGAAGCTGAAGCTTGCTAGGAAATCGATGGGGTCGAAAATTCCAAGTCCTCCGCCCATTCTACAAGTTAGCAAAGTCCTCTGTGAATATATAAGAAGCTGAAGCTTGCTAGGAAATCGATGGGGTCGAAAATTCCAAGTCCTCCGCCCAGTCTACAAGTAAGCAAAGTCCTCTCAGGTTCCATGCTTGGGTCTATATCACACCGTTTTTCACGAATAAACTGTTGAGATTTGGTCAAATGAAATTTAGTTAGATCTCAACATTTGCTTTTCGTGTTTTGGTGTGCAAAATGTTTTTAAAATAATTGAAAACGTTTTTAAAGAAAATAATTTTGAGTTCCAAAAGCACTTACAATGCTTTTTCCAAAAAACGCCCTTCTAGTAGGAAGCACTTGCAATGCTTTTTTAAAATTCAAAATATATTTTTACTAAGAATTGATCCCACACAATGACATGTAAGATATACATCGAAGCATAAGAAAATTGTGTGTTTTATGAGGAATTAGTAACAAAAAGAAAAGTGAAACAGCTTTGCTATTGAAGGGAGAATTACAGAAGCAAGCTTTACACACGAGATTAGCATAAAAAAACTCCAAAAGATATTTATAGCCAACATCAATTAATCGATGCCAGAAACCAACAAATTTAAATAAAATAAAAAACACATTTGAGAAAGAAAAAGAAATTTCTAGTTTATCTAATTGCCGAGTTGGGTGGCGTCCACAGAGTCACAGACAGACCGAGTCAAAAAGCCACGTACAATTCTCACTTTTCCGGTCAATGAATTCTGCTGACCAAAATGCCCTCACCCCAAAGTCTAAAATCTCATAACTACCCCTAAGAGCTCAAGAACATCTCAGCCGTTGATCCTCAAAATGACAAAAACCATCATCATCGACATCGACGGCAGGAACACTGTGTCCTACAAAGCAAGGGCATGTGGACTACGAAAAGGCCGGTGAGTGGGCCCTTACCCCCTGACCCGGGGTAACAGTATTTGATTTTTGAATTTCTCACACTTTTTGTTTTTCTTTTCTATAATAATTTTGAATAATTATACAATTTAGGGGAATTAAAATAAAAAAGGTGGCTACTCGGAATCACTGTCGAGGCTGTCCATTCCCTTGAGTCCCCTTCTCTTTTGCTGCACATGCAAGCCAACACAATCACCACAAGGGTCGACCAAAATATTATGTTACCTTTACTATTTTATCTATTTATTTGCTGAACAATACTAGTTGCCTTCTTCATTTTGCTTTTCCTATCTCAGTTCACATGCGTATTCCACTAGCAAATTAAACTATATTATATAATTCTTAATTTTATGATTTCAATGCATTAATTATGTAATTTAATTTATTAATGGAATACCCGTGTCAAGTGATTTCATTTCCTCTTCTTTGTTATCTTAAATTTTGTATACTTGGCATAAAACAAATAAAAGAGAATTTGGAGTTATTAGGCGTTACAAAGAAATCAAAATTTCAGTACTAGTCATGCTCCTACAACATTGTATTTTTGGAATTAAACGAGGAATTTTTTTTGTTTTTTTCCAAAATTGTTTATAAGATTGACATAACTCCTCCCTTGCATCCCTGATATTTAAAATTTATATAAATTGTCCAAAGTTTGCCCACCGTTCCATGAGAAATCTTTGTTAAATTGAGGATATTTTTGTCAAATCAACTCTTCCTCTTGAACTGGTTGTTTCTTTAATTTAACAAAGATTTTTTTACTAAAATACCAAAATGATTGGCGATAGACAATCTCAAAGATCACTTTTATCGATTTTAAATTTCAAAGATTAAAATACGGAGTTATAATAATTTCAGAGACCATTTTAAAAATCAACTCTTCCTCTTGAACTGGTAGTTTCTTTAATTTAACAAAGATTTTTTACTAAAATACCAAAATGATTGTCAGTGGATAATCTCAAAGATCATTTTTATCGGTTTTAAATCTCAAATATTAAAATAAAGAGTTATAATAATGTCAAAGACCATTTTAACTAAAAAGCCAAAAGAGGAATAACATGTCTAAAACACTAAAAAAATAGAATGTCAAAATACACTTCCATAAATAAATCAAATACAGGCTGTTTTTCACTTTTCACCACCAATAGAAATATTATTAATGTTGGTATGAAAAGACATTGTTAAATATTATTATTCTCCACTTTAAGCACCTAATTATTCCCTCCACTAAGAAAACAAAAAATGGATGACAATTAGTCGCAAACTTTTGAGCAATGTCAATTATATACGAATACCTTACATAAATTGTGTCTATCGTCGAAGTTACAGTCTAATAACATATTATCATATGTAAGTTTTTTATTCATATATCAATACATTTTTGAACTGAAACGCTACAGTAGCATTGAACCCGTTTCATATAACACCTGACCTCAAATCTAGTTGGATCTTGTTCTCTAGCAAAAATATATTTCCTTTTCCATAGTAATGAAGGTGTGTGGAAATTTAAAATTTATAAAAAACTGAGGAAAAAGACAAAAGAGGAAAACAGCAGGAAAGAGCAGCATATTACCTTCTTCACACATTTCTTCTCCCTGACCTCATATCGATTCCTTGTCAAGTCAGACAGCCACATCCCTGTAAAACAATACTGCCAACAAAAAAATATATTTAAATTATTAAACCCAAAAATTAAAATTAAAAATAAAATTGAAGAACAGTGATTTAAATTTTAACATACCTGCAGAGAGAACTATCAACATTTTTGGCTCTTTTTTTGGGTCTCTGAGGGAGCTTCGTGCCTTTCATTGCAAGGAAATCATCTTCCTTCTCCTTCCTCGACAGAGCAAATAATGTAGTTTATCTTGATATGAATTCTCTCTACAACAATTAGGGCTTTTTGTTTAAATTATCGCCGATTTGTTCTTTGATTTGGCATTGAATCTTTGTTAAGTTGGACTGCAGGTGGTTCTGATATGGAGGAGAAGCTGCAAGAGCTTATGATCTTGCCGACTTAAGTAGGGTCCTTCAACTCATATAAACTTTCCGGTACGGTTCAAACTCTTAAGAGTTTTATGATTTTGCAAAATCATGTCTGCAGATGTTCTCTCTTTAGTTGCACTTGCATCATTACATTATTACACTATACCACTGAATCTACTTAGAAGATATGTAGACCACTCTCTGTAATCCAAGATAGATGAACTCCGTCAAAACTTAAAAGATTGGACCCTAACATGATCTATCTGACATCCTCAGCGGTACCAATTTAATCGATAAATTGATGACGCCACCAATACATTTACACCTTCAACTGATGCAATATTAAACGTTCACTTGTGTGAGAGATGAGGATAGTTAAGTACACCGACTTCCAGAGGCTGTTGATATATGGAAAATCCAAAGAACTAACCCTAATAGAAGGAGAAACTTCACTTCGAAAATAAGGATCGAATATGGTAGGAAAGATATAATATTTTGACAAATTAAAAAACAAAGCAATCACATAATTAGTAGTTCACGCGAAAGTTAATGAGGAGTTCATGCATAACATGACTCTAGGAACAGCTAGGACCAATTTTAATGCAAGAGAACACTACTTACTTAATGAATCAGTGACCTAAATTTTTCTCGAGCACTCAATCTATGCATAAGATACTACAAATAAGAGCACAGTTCAAACCAAATGCAGGGCAACAATGTGCATTCTATTCCACAAATTAATTCCTAAAAATGAAAATCTGTCATAAAATCAGAACGGTGTTTGATCTCATCTTCCTAAATCTAACAGACACCATCAATCTCAACGAAATAATAAATCACATGATTGACATTCTCTCTTTCGAAATAGCTAATTCAGTTGAGTTCTTATACTAAAAAATGTAGGGAAAAGAAGCTTACAAAAAGCATATACATAACACATATTATAAGACATTGATACTAAGTATCATCTGCAATTCAGTATCTACATGCATTTAATCAGAGACGAGCTGTGATAGTCTCCATCTTCATTACCTTTTTACTACTGTTTGACGGTTGGGAATATTAGAGACGGTTTGCTGGCATGAAAAAACCTCTAACCATACAAACAGACACTTCTTTAATGAAAAGCTTTTAAAACAAAAAAAAAAAAAAAAAAAAAAGTGAAAAATATTTTATCCCAATTACAATTGGAATGATCAGCTTCATCTTTTTCATGTTTTTTTTTTTTTAGAACCAAAAGAAAAACAATAAGGTTTAGGTTAAATAAACATGCCGGTTAATGTAAGAGACTTTGTCCAATCGATCAATCTGAGGTGCATCTTCTAAATCATCAAAATCCTCACCGACACTCAAACATATAAGCGAACTGGAGCCATTGCAACTTCGGTTAACATATACTTCCGAATTCGCCATTTTGATTGTATATTGATTTTTTATGTCAACTTAATAGAATATTGATGTAAACTGAACTGCTTATTTTATCGCATTGATCGACCTATCTCTTGGTTTTTCAATTATTTGGAGATGACTCTATTAATTTGTGGTTTTGTGGGAATTACTCAAGTAAAATGTGCTTTGTCTAATTACTGCATTTGAGAATGCGATTGTATTGCTGCAACCTTTTGGGTGAATTTTGCTGTAGATATTATTTATAACTGTTGTTGGTTATAGTTTGAAAACCCGATACAGAGAGCGGACATTTTTCTAGTAATGCCAAAAGCCCACATCTCTTTTTCCTCCTATTCCCAATTCCCTTTTTCCTTCCATCCACAACCTACCAACCCTCCACGGATCCACCACCTGCTCCACCTCTCTCCTGTCCACCACCACCGAATTTCTTGATTTCTATTTTTCATTTTTGATAATGTCCTAATTTTTAAATTTAACTGAGCTTTCTAATCTTAGCCCAAATTAATAATACAGGATGCTATTGAAATAGATGTATAATGGATGAAATTTTTTGAATTTCTAATAGATTATAGTTATTGCTATATGCTTATTAGATTGTAATTTATGATTTTTTTACTATTTGATTTGATCATGTGTTAGTTAATACTAGTAAAAATGCTTACGCGTTGCTGCGAGACTTGAATGCACACCTTAACCACATGAATAAGACACATTTAACCTAAAAAAAATGCAACATAATCATAAACGAACAAAAAGGATAGATGAGTGAACGGCGTTGGTAAGATAAGCAGTTTGGCTTTTATATACATTGAACAGAGCTGATTACAAAAGATATGGTTGCAAAAAATGCTGACAAATAGAAGCAACATGCATTTTACACATATATTGCTTTTCAAGTGAAGATGGCAAAATATTTTAGCAGTTAAACAAAAAAGGCATAAAAGTGTGTTCTTGTTTCAACAACTAATCTTTCAAGCATTAATGTTCAAAGCAAAAAAGATGCAGGATGCTTGTTTCCATAAGACACTGAAGAAACAGAAGCAAGATGCAGCCCACACGTATTTTGCCCTTGTAGTTAAGGTGGCAAAATACATGTCCTGCAGGCCAAGCACCTATTTAAGCAGTTAACAAAAAGCATAAAAACTGTTCTATTGTCGTTTCAGCAAGGAAGTTTTCAAGCACATATGTTCAAAGGCAAAAACATGGAGAACGCCTTTGTAGCAACTGATAACGGAGACTGCGGTCATTCATTTTTTATGTGGGCGGACATCTTCCGCACTATAGCAAAAAACATAAATAGTAGTTTAGCAAACACTGGTATGACGGATGTTATGCAGGTGCGCGTGCGAAAAGCAAATTGTAATTTATCTATCTTTGGTTTTTTTGGCTTGAGACTTTGTTATGAGTGTGAAAGTAAGATTGCATAAACAATTTTACACTCAGAAACACAAATCATATAGAATCACAACCGATTTAACAATAAGAAAGCATATAACAGCTAAGACACTTTTGGTTGATCGAAGAGCAGGCTAACAGGATTAAATAAATTATCACATATTACAACAATGAGAAAATCCGAAGATTAAAGTTTGCATTCACTATGTCTGATTCCGTAGATGCTGGAAAACATTTTCATTAAATCTGTTCAGGGAAACCTGACAATATCGAAATCGTTTTTGAAACCGTAATATAGGAAGACATGAATAATTTCGACAGAAAGACACAAATTGTTGAGGGAGGATGTGACGCTTCTGTACGGAAGGTTTCTACTCTTGTACATCTAAAAAAATAAAACGAAGCAAGATAAATTCAACCAAAAAACTTGAAAACCCTTGCCCAAAAAAACTCACCAAATTCAAAGGGCAGCATCTACACCGAGTCACTACATACATTGCTCAGTTAGGACTCTGTGACACTCATTATCCCTGATCAATGCAATCATATATTTCGTAACTACACTCCCCATTCACATACATTGACATAGCATCTACTTTTTTGCTAACTTTATTCGCTCAGTTAAACAATAACCAACATACACAATCTGACAATCATAGCAGCTACACCAATCATCCATAAACGGCAGAAATACAAATACAATTCTAATGGAGTTTAGAACAAATAAACCAATCATCCAATTCGAATATTCTCTGGAACAAATACACCAACCATTCAATTGGAATGGGGTTTGGTAGAAATATATCCTTAGTTATCTCAAGCTTTACATAAATTGATAGATACAGATACGTGCAGAAAATAGAAAGAAGCTCATTTCCATTCTAAGCTCAAACGAAGAAAATTGAATTATATATTTAAAATCCAAGCATGAAAGCTTCACAAAGATAAATAAAAAAACGTCGATAACTAATTAGGCTTTGAATAAAAATGAGGGCGTATAATTATATACCTCAAAATGGCAAGGAACCAACTTCTTCCTCCAACAATCCAAATTTCTGATATTTGCAAACAAAGTAAATTTGTTAGCAACTTAGAGACTTTCAAATTCAAAAACCAAATCTAATGAAATTTTAGTTAAAAGACCAAAAGCACACCAAAAAAAATATTTAGAAATATTTTGAATCCAACACAACTAATTTGGCCTAACAAAGAATATGAAAGCTCAAGGCGTAGATGAAATGTTCAGTAAACTGCAAGGGGCCTCGGCCAAGGCCATAATTGAACAATCATGTCATACAACTCACAATTACTTCAATGCATTTGATTATAAAGGAAAATTAAATTTGTTCAATTTTGATATAAAGAACTCAATGCAGGAACAATTTTTGTGCCTCAATGGCGTGAGAAGTAAATAACCGAGTTTATATACTGCAATTCGAATAACATAATTATAGGTTCATAACACTCCAAATAAACTTCACCCAACCAACATGAAATGACACGAAAAATGAGTCGATTACATAACTTTTAAATAATCTTGTGCCAAACAGCTTATGCTAGTATGCCCTCTCATGTTTAAGGAGGAATTGAAAGAAAATAGTTCATGAATGTCACGCTTCCGCTGGTAGGGCAGTGCATCGAACGGATAGAATAGATTAAACAGAAACATGTATAGACAGAAACGACCACCTCATCATACAACATTACAAATAAACCAACCCACAAATGAGTTTGGTTTGTTGCCAAGTTGAAAGCAAGCAACAACAGGTGAGATTTGAAAGCAATGAAACATGTAGTGTGGATCAACATTATGTCAACGAAAAACTTCAGATGGTGAGATTTGCATTCCTAATAGTTTGATACGAAAAGAAATTTTGCGATCTTAGCATTTCCATATGACTAATCATTTCGGCATGATATTTGTCTTCACACAACAAATTGGAATGTGGGATTGCATACATTTGGGATTTTAACAGTAACCAGCAGTTATTCAAAATTTACCAGTCACAATAAGAGCTTAACTGATACCTTGATTACAGTCATCAATCCAGCCAGAACACCTATGCCATCACTTTTCAGGTCCAGATTCTGCACGATACTATAACCATGTGTTGTAAGTATTGTGTGCAGATATGTAGAATCTATTTACATAATATATGTAGAATCTCCCCATCAGTGTTTTCTAAGAATTTGAAAGTGCAACAATAAGAAAAGACACACTTGTATGTACCAATAACACGAAGGGAAAAAAAAGGGAGAAACAAACGAAGTTGGAAGGGTAAAAACAACATCATAAGCATTTAACCTTTAATCATCTCTATAAGCATGTAAAATCTGACACTCAATAAGATCTATCTGTTGACAGAAAGTACACAACAGAGTACTGTTATGAAACTATATATAACATCGAAATTCACAATCAAAGCCAGCAAGGGCTTACCTTTAGCTCACTGTAAAATGCAAGGATAACTGAAGGAAATAAAATATATGAATATGCAGATAAAGTTTTCCCTTGTTCTTGTTTCCACCTACTTGGAAAATACTGCAGAATCTGTAATTCATAAAATTCATAAGATGCTAAATGAAAAAACCTGGTATTTAACATCTGGAACTCAAAAGTATTAAGAACAAAGACAAAAGGTTGAAAATCAACAATTAATCCAAATAGTGATTCTTATACAAATACTCAGAAATCAAATACAAAATATCATCTCTTTGAGGTTATTTCTCCTAGTAATACAATAAATACAAAACCCTTTACCGATCAAACAAATAAAAATTAAAATGAAAATGAAAAACCAAAAAGTGTATACCTCGGGATTAAATCGGTGATGGTTTGGAGAGGATAGATAGTTAGATGACAGGAGGCATGGCTGGCGGCGGTCGCGGCGGAGAGAGAGAGCAGACGATTACAACACTAGAATATTGCTCTGAAATAAAAGAACTGATCATTTGAATTAGACTAATGTCCTCTTCAATGATTGTCTATATTGTTTTTAATTTTTAATGTTATAAATATGGTGGATGGCCCAAATGCAGAATTTGAAAGCTGATAATTGCAAATATTACTGTGCACATAGACTTTAAGCCTCATAATTCAATTGTTTACTATTTACATGAAGACTTTGTAAATAAGGTTAGTTTGCTTCTTGTAATTGTCAGATGAAAAACCTGTTGTAACATCACTGTGCACATGAAGACTTTAAGACTGATAATTCAAGTCTTTATTGTTTACATGAAGACTTTCATCCACATGGCTCCAGAAACATTTGTCCCCATTTCTCCTTTTTATTTTATTTATTATATTTTACTACTATTTCTAGAGTAATACTATTTTTACCATTTTTTTATACCTTCTTAAGTAGCATTTGATGTGAACAGTCACATTATTTGAAAAATTTGCAAAACCCAAGAAGAGGAAAGAGAAAGACTCCTCGTATATCATAATCATCATTTAATTAACTAGTTTTTTTTAATTATTAGTTTATTAAATAATGAACTAAATTTAAAAATTTGATTAATTCAAATGATGCGATTGTCTACATCAAATATTATTTAAGATGATATGAAAATATGGTATAAAAATATGATATGAATAACATTACTCTTATTTCTGTGGTGATGCACTGTCGATGCGCCTCTTCCCTTTTATTATTTTTTCTTTCACCTTTTCAAAAGCACCATCCTTTTTATTTTATTTTATTTTTTTCCATTCCTTCTTTTCAGTTGGTGCCCATGCACCATTCCATAAACTTTGTCTTTTTCCCTGCATAGCCACAAACTGCAGAAATAATAGGAAGAAGTGAGGAAGAAGCAGGGTAGTGGTAGTCTCATAAAGCTAAATTGTTAAAATGGTCTTTGAGATTTACATAATACAACACTTTAGTCCTTAGATTTCAAATCAATAGAAGTAATTCCTGAGATTGTCCACCGTCCATTATTTTGGTTATTCCGTTAAGTGTCCCGAAGCTCTTGGCCGGAAGTTTGGACAATTTTTAAAGTTTCGTAACTCAATCGTTTCTTAACCAAATTCGACCCATAATATATCAAAATGAAGATAAGAAAGTGAAGAATAAGATTATATCTATTTGGAAGCCCAATGGTTGCCAGAGATGATCGGAAAATAGCCTCAAAGTTGACTGATCCGAGGGAAAACTGGTAAACTGGCTGGAAATTGGGTAAACTTTAAACGTTCATAACTTCTTCAATACTCAACAAAATCAAGTGATTCAAAAACGAAAATCATACTTCTTGATGAGACGAAGAGAATGATACCTTTTTTTTACGGCTAACTCAAGACCAAGATAGCCACTTTCGAGTCATTTTCCAGCCAAACCACGGCCATTTAGTAGTCGAAAAAGGTACCATTCTCTTCGTCTCCTCAAGAAGTATGATTTTAGTTTGTCAGTCACTTGATTTTGTTGAGTATTGAAGAAGTTATGAACGTTTAAAGTTTACCAAGTTTCCGGCGAGTTTTCCAGTTTTCCCTCGGACTAGTCAACTTTGAGGCTATTTTCCGGCCATCTCTGGAAACCATTGGGCTTCCAAATAGGTTTAATCTTATTCTACACTTTCCTATCTTCATTTTGATATATTATGGATCAAATTTGGTTAAGAAACAATTGAGTTACGAAACTTTGAAAATTGCCCAAACTTCCGGCCAAGAGCTTCGGAATGACCAAAATGATGGATGGTGGACAATCTCATGAACCACTTCTATTGATTTGAAATATCAATGACCAAAGTGACTTATTATGCAAATTTCAGACATCATTTTGGCGATTCAACCTCTTGTAAATAAAGTGTTTATGACAGACGAATTTTCCATTTTGATGTGATCCTTTATATATAAAAATTTATTAAATTACTTTATGATTAGTTTTTTTATTATATCTTTTTGGTTGCTATCAATTTACTCGAGTCACCGACAGAGACTAGGAAAGCTGGGAGGAGAGAGGGAGGGGTGGGATGAGCAAACAAACTCCAGTAGCCCAAACACACGAAGCCAACCAGTGGCATGGACGTAAATAAAATGAAATCAACCCAAAATTGCACAGCGCCATCCTCCCCCTACTTTATACTAAAGTAACACACACACACACACACACACACACACATGTTTGTTCATTAACCGATGATTTTTTTGTTTTAATAATTGATATGTGTAGAAATTAAAAGTATGGAACGATATTAACACGTGAAAACATTATCGATTAGTTTGGACAATATTATTTCTCATAGTTTAACTCCAAATTTGGATGGTTCTGATCCAATTTCAGATACTTCAAGTCCGATACTAGGACCATCCAATGTTAGAAGTCTGGATCCATTATTGCCACGAGGTGCTCGTAAGATGTTCCTGGTTTTGTGCCTAATCGGAATCTGCCAAGGTCGGGGGAGGCGGGCACTCATCCAGATCTCCAGGTTTTGGGAGTGGCTCAGATTTGATTTAGATATATGTTACACAAGACATGTTCCTTTGTAAAGTTATTCAGCGTTTTGTAAATCCACATTTTTGTTTTGTTTGAATAGCTAATTAAGTCCTTGAAGGCAACTGTTGTTAGACCATTATTATTTTTATCTGCATCAAATTTGAATTTCAAACTTCAGACAAACAATTGAAGTTAAATCTTAATCAAAGCAAACAATTGAAGTACTTAAAACAGAACACATCGTGTCCTAGTAGCCTATTACACATTATAAAGACCGACAGAAAGCATTACGCATGGTAAGAATACTATATGAGTTCAGTACATTTTTTTGAATCAAATTTTTCTTTGCAACCGAGCCACTTTCAATACAATTGCTAATGCTACTTTATCTTTCATATCGTCAAAGAAACGAAAATAGGCATATCTCCATGACTTCTTTACGATTAATGTGCCACAAACTCCCCAAAAACCTGTGATGAAGCCGAGTGTGATACTAACATAGAGCCAAAGCCTTCCGTTATCATCTTCATCTTTATTATCTCCTGCATCACTAGGGCGAAAAGGCGGTGTTTCATCTCCCGGACACTTGGTTAAAAGAGGAACCCCACAGAGTAATGGATTGCCTTCATAAATGGATGGGTCCTCGAGCGTCTGAAGTTGGTTGCCCGACGGAATTCTTCCGGCCAAGTTGTTGAAAGACAAGTTCACATGAGCCAAGAGCGATAAAAAGGAGTAACTTTGAGGAATTTGTCCCGAAAGGCGATTGTGTGAGAGATCAAGAGTTTCCAACCAACGCAAATTTCCAATAGTTGAGGGAATGTTTCCCCTTAACTGATTTCTTGACAAGTTCAAGGTCCCCAATGCAATGAGGCTGGTCATTTCTTCCGGAATTTCGCCTTCTAAATTATTTGATGAAAGATCAATGCTATACACCCATCTCAAAGCAGTCTCGTAATAAACGAGTTCGCTTCCTTTCGTCGTGACTGTTGTTTGCACCTCATCATATGAAGGCACTGTATAATTATTGTATGGAAAGAAAGTCAAAGCAGTCAAATTCTTCAAACACTTGGGAATAGTCCCTGAAAGATTGTTATGGCCAAGGTCCAGGATGTGAAGGTAGGGAAGATTGCAAAGATTGCGCGGGATATGTCCACTTAAAAAGTTGGAGTGCAAACGCAGAGTAGACAACTTGGAGTAGTTTGATCCGATCCATAAAGGAACACTTCCGGTAAATTTGTTGCCTCCAAGATCAATACTGCTCAAAGAAGTTGCATTTTTCAACTCGAAAGGAATTTTCCCGTCAAAATTGTTGTTGTTCATCTTCAATATACGTAGAGAACTCGGGACACCTGCTGAACTCGGAATATTACCAGAGAGGTTATTGTCTGCCACATCAACAACCATTATATTTTGCCACACACTCCATGCTTCCGGGAATTCTCCGTATAACTGATTGCTCCTCAGGGACAGGTGTAACAAGGTTTGCATGCTGCATAGAGAGGATGGAATTGTACCATTCAAGTGATTCTCCGCAAGATTCAAATATGATAATTTGGGCATCAGTTGTCCGAAATTTGAAGGAATTGGCCCGGAAATTTGAAGGAAAGTCAGGACCTACACTACAATTTATAAAGGAAATTTTGTGGAGCTGGAAGGGGGGAACCCACTCATAACTCACATTGAAAATGAGCGGCATAGCTCCATCCGTGGACAGAACAATAGATCGCAGTCTTGTGAGATTTATCAAATGAGTTTCTGTTAAAATGCCTTCCCAAGAATTCTCAGACAAATCCAGGTCAACTAGCTCAGAGAGTTGGCCTAAACTTTCGGGAATAGATCCGTTCATGTTGTTGCCCCTAAGGTTTAGACTTTTCAAGGATGACAAGTTTACAAAAGAAGTTGGAAAAGAGCCCCAAAACCAGTTGGCTTCGAGGTCAAGGTACTGCAAGTTTGTTGGAACTCTTAAGGAGTCAGACAATTCTGTTGCAAACTCATTGAAAGACAAATCTAGTGACTCTAATCTGTTATTTGTGCAATTTGAGAAACCACTCAAAAGCTCTTGAATCCCCCCATCAAATTCATTGACAGCGAGGTTTAAGGTCTTTAGTTTGCAAAAGTGTCCAAGGAGTTTGGGAATTCTACCTTTGAGGTGATTATCAGATAAATCAAGGTGTTTCAGAGATTCGAGGCTTGCAAGTTGGGGAGGAAAACGACCGGTGAAAGAATTTCTACTTAGGTCAAGTGTTTTGAGGTTAGAAAGGTTGAAAATGCTTTTGGGAAATTCAGATTCTCCCCCAGATGATGCAGATGAGAAGTTGAGATATCTCAAAGTTCGAAGTTGACAAAGAATGTGAATCCCTTGGAAATTATTGTAACTCAGGTCTAAGTAGCTCAAATGTTTCAAGATAAGCAAGGATGAAGCTACCTTACCTGCCAACCAAGACCTTTCATAAGCTGACTCGTCCCACTCTTCATCACCTCCCAACTGACCTGGATAAGTATTACGGAGGTCAATTTTTGTAACGTGACCGGTGCGGTTGTCGCACGAAATCCCTTCCCATTGACAGCAATCGTGACCGACCCAAGAAGAAAGCCTACCGGACGGATCGGTGAGGTGTTGTTTAAAGCTGAGAAGTGCTCCTCTCTCTTCCTCGATGCATGATTTCGCAGTGACAGAAAGATATGAAAGGGCCAAAACCAGAAAGGGCAAAATGTTGAGGTGAAAAGTAGGGTTGAATAAGCAAGCATGGAAACTATCCATTTTTACCAAGTTTTTCTTTTTGTTGCAGATGGCTGGCTACTGAGGTGAGCATTCAAGTCAATATATAAGAAGCTGAAGCTTGCTAGGAAATCGATGGCGTCGAAAATTCCAAGTCCTCCGGAAGTTGGCAAGGTCCTCTCAGGCTGACTTGGGTCCAATTCACTTTCCTGCACGTTTTACACGAATGAATTATTGAAGGGAGAATTGCAGAAGCGTGCTTTGCATGAAAAAACGCCAAAAGCTATTTATAGCCAACATCAATTAATGGATGCCACGAACCAATAAATTTAAAACCATCAACATCGACATCAACGGCAGGAACACTGTGTCTGACAAAGAAAGGGCACATGGACAACGAAAGGGTTGGTGAATGGGCCCTTACCCCCTGACCCGGGTAACAGTATTTGATTTTTGAATTTCTCACACTTTTTGTTTTTCTTTTCTATAATAATTTTGAATAATTATACAATTTAGGGGAATTAAAATAAAAAGGTGGCCACTCGGAATCACTGTCGAGGCTGTCCATTCCCTTGAGTCCCCTTCTCTTTTGCTGCACATGCCAGCCAACCCAATCACCACAAAGGTCGACCAAAATATTATGTGACCTTTACTATTTTATCTATTTATTTGTTGAAAAATACTAGTTACCTTCTCTATTTTACTTTTCCAATCTCAGTTGACATATGTATTTTACTAGCAAATTAAACTAGATGATCCATACTTTTAAGGTGAAAAAGTGGAATTTATGATTTCAATGCATTAATTATGTAATTTAATTTGTTAGTGGAATATACATGTCAAAGGGGTGAGTGAGAAATATAGATAGAGAACGACAAATGGGGAGTGTTGGAATATATGTGGCAGCATGATGTCAGCTATCAATGGCTAGTTGACGTCACTTAGCTATTGGATTTGAATTTAAGTTGTAGTTTTTAAATAATAAATTATGTTTGGCTCTCGGTTGGAGATGGAGGCAAATATAACCATGTACTGTTCATTAAAATATTAATATTTTGAAGGGCCATATAGCTAAATGAGCCCTCTGGCCAGCCCTCGTTTTAGCCTTCTGGCCCTCCAAGATATTAATATTTTAATGAACAGTACAGTGTCATATTTGCCTCCATCTCCAATCGAGGGCCATAGAGCTTGTTGTAGCCCTGTCACAAAAAATCGTTTCCAACCGAGGGTCAAAGGACCAAACATAATTTATCATTTAAGTTTAAAAACTACAACAACTTAAATTTAAAAACTACAACTAAAATTAAAAAAATACAACTTAAATTTAATAACTACAAGTAAAATTTAAAAAATACAACTTTTGTATTTCAAGTCAAATGTGAGAGGTTTTATTTAGAGTAAAAAAAAAATAGGAAGTGGGTGGGAGAGTCCCACATCAACTGTGGGAAAGGAAGTAGAAAAAAAGAAAAATGGAAGTGGGTGGGAGAGTCCCACATCGGCTGTGAGAGAGATTTGAGTAACCAAACATGCTTATAAAAGCCACATCCCAACGCCCATGTTTGAACAAATCACAATTGGGCCTATAATTAAATATATTTTTTGAAATACCTGCATAGAGGCCGTGTTATGCCAAGAAAGCCACCACATCGCTTACCTTAGTAAAGCTTTATCATAACGAAATCTTGCTCTCTCCACTTACGACAAAGAGCTGTTAGCTATTGTCTTTGCCGTCCAACATTGGAGACCATATATGCTAGGCCAACAATTTTGCATCATTACAGATCACAAGCCAATCAAGTACTTTCTCAAGCAACGTATTACAACTCCACATCAACAGAATTGGCTTGTCAAACTTTTGGGGTATAACTATTCAGTAGAATACAGACCAGGGTCTCAAAATGATAAAATTTTGATTTTATAATTATACACTTAACTATTCGGTAGAATACAGACCGGGGTCTCAAAATCAACAGAATTGGTTTATAATTATACACTTAATACGATGATAAAATTTTCAGTGTGATACATAACAGTATGTAAGATTTGATTTCTTGCTATTTGTTAATCAATATGTAGTTGCTATATGTTGGTTGGGGTTTAGTCTATTTATACATGTCAATGACGAATAGGCATAGGTCTCATTTGGTTAGTAGGCATGTTGAAGTTATAACTTTCCTTCATGACCAGGTTCCATTACATATGGGGCTAACAAAAAACATTGAATTGACACAAAGATGGCCGTAGTTACATATTTTTTGCAAGGGGGATGATGCATAAAGAAATACAAGGTTTAAGCTGATACCATACATACCTAAGGTTAGTATATGCAATAATTGTTGTAATCCAATTGGAAAAGCATTCTCGGTCTTATCCCGTCATCATTGTCAAAATGTACACTTAACACACTATATGTGACACCATTTACTTGAAAAGGAAGAACGCAGCTTTACTGATGTTGTTCAGGTATTTCGATCTCGAACTTAGATTAGTTTTATTTTAACCTTTCTCTGTTCAACTTCTTAAAATTGAGTAAATGCTATCATTTGATATTACTTTGGACATGAGTTTTCGAGTTCGAGTTTTGATTGTGTGTATTGGTACTGTAGAGTTTTAATTTTTGTTTATTTGGATGTATGGTTGGGAATGAGATATCTAAAACTTTGTGGAAAAATTAGTGGCCTCGAGAGGGGCAATTTGATAAACATACTTAATTACTTGAGGTGATGATAATTATGTTAGTAAAATGACTACAATGATGACAACTACTAATGATACAAGCACCTGAAGTTAAAGGTGCATGATTTTGGTTATATGTTGCACTTGTTTGTACGTTTCCATGCTTCGTCGAATTAGTAGAAAATTAAAATTATGTTCATAATACTGTGTATATAATTTTATTCGTTGTATTATGACTGAGTTTGTAATCGGCGAATCTTGCATATTAGGCTCTTGATCGTAACTCGTAAGTCTCATGAACATGACACATTTATGTTTGAACAACACGGTAGAGAAGATAACATAGACAAGAAAGAAGATGAGGCACCTCAACAACCCAATGTGAGAAGAATGAACATCTCTTGGTACACCATCTAGCATATCTAGTAAATATATATCCGCCTAATCTTTTGTATGTAAATAGTATGTACAGTTAGTTGTACACACATTCAAGTGTTATTTTTTGTATGTAAATAGTACTGTAATAGAATTTCCAATCCCGCACCATCGCGTGTGCATCCTCTGCTAGTTACAATAGTCCAAAGTTGAGGAGGAAATTTTGACACTATTCATAACCTAAAGTAAAACTACCCTGATTTTGATTTATTTACCAAATTGCCTATCTACAAAAAAATTTGCTTTGTTACGGATTTGCCAGGTTCGGTTTGCATTCAACAGGCCCAGACAGAGGCCTAGGCCTGGACCAAAACGGCCGAGTCTTGAAACAAGCAAAGTTACTCTTGGACCCGTTTAGATTTCAGATCGGACGGACAGGGGAGAAATTGTGGGGGTATTTTTGTCATTGTATGTTTGGGATTTGGGGATACTGTCTGCTTCGTTCGATGGGATTGAGGGAGTGTTGTTGCAGACAAGGGTACGGCCTGCAGATAGAGAAGAAGAGAGAGAGGGAAAGAAGGAGAAATCTTGCAGACAGACAGAGGTGCAGCAAAGCAAGCAGCGTTATGGGCTGCACTGAGAGAAGGAGAGACGGAGAGATATGCTGAGTTTAATTTTGGTCTGTTCGTTTCTAGGGTTTGTCTTGCTCTGTTCGTTTTCTTTTGCTGCTTTTGGATTCAATTCGAATCAAATAATGTAGTTTGTCTTGATATGAATTCTCTCTACAACAATAGTTAGAGGTTTTTGTTTAAATTATCACTGATTTTCTTTGATTTGGCATTGAATCTTTGTTAGTTTGGACTGCAGGTGGTTCTGATATGGAGGAGAAGCTGTAAGAGCTTATGATCTTGCCGACTTAAGTAGGGTCCTTCTTCAACTCATATAAACTTTCCGGTACGGTTCAAACTCTTAAGAGTTTTATGATTTTGCAAAATCATGTCTGCAGATGTTTTCTCTTTAGTTGCACTTGCATCATTACATTATACTACTGAATTTACTTAGAAAATATGTAGACCACTCTCTGAAATGCAAGATAGATGAACTCGGTCAAAACTTAAAAGACTGGACCCTAACATGATCTGACATCCTCATCGGTACCAATTTAATCGATAAATTGAAGAGGCCACCAATACATTTACACCTTCAACTGGTGCAATTTAAGCATTCACTTGTGTGAGAGATGACGATAGTTAAGTACACCGACTTCCAGAGGCTGTTGATATTTGTAAAATCCAAAGAACTAAAGCTAATAGAAGGGGAAACTTCACTTTGAAAATAAGGATCTAATATGGTAGGGAAGATATAATATTTTTACAAATTAAAACAGAGCAATCGCATAATTAGTAGTTCATGCGAAAGTTAATGAGGAGTTCACGCATAACACGACTTTAGGAACAGCTAGTACCAATTTTAATGCAAGAGAACATTTCATACTTCATGAATCAGTGACCTAAATTTTTCTCGAGCACTCAATCTATGCATAAGATACTACAAATAAGAGCACAGTTCAAAACCAAATCCAGGGCAACAATGTGCATTCTATTCCACAAATTAATTCATAAAAATGAAAATCTGTCATAAAATCAGAACGGTGTTTGATCTCATTTTCCTAAATCTGACAGACACCATCAATCTCAATGAAATAATAAACCACATGATTGACATTCTCTCTTTCGTAATAGCTAATTCAGTTGAGTTCTTCTACTAAAAAAATGTAGGGAAAAGATGTTTACAAAAAGCATATACATAACACATATTATAAGACATTGATACTAAGTATCATCTGCTGCAGTCAATCTGGTAAAAACTTGACAAAATTCAGTATCTACATGCATTTAATCAGAGACAAGCTGGGGTAGTCTCCATCTTCATTACATTTTTACTACTGTTTGACCATTGGGAATATTGGAGAAGGTTTGCTGGCATGAAAAACGTCAAACCATACGAACAGTCTCTTCTTTATTGAAAAGCTTTGGAAAAAAAAAAAAAAATGTGAAGAATATTTTATCCCAATTACAATTGGAATGATAAGCTTTATCTTTTTCATGTTTTTTTTTTTTTTCAGAACCAAAAGAAAAAGAATGAGGCTTAGGTTAAATCAACATGCCGGTTAATGTAAGAGACTTTGTCCCATCAATCAATCTGAGGTGCATCTTCTAAATCGTCAAAATCCTCACTGACACTCAAACATATAAGCGAACTGGAGCGATTGCAACTTTTGTTAACATATACTTCCGAATTCGCCATTTTGATTGTATATTGATTCTCGATGTCAACTTAATATAATATTGATGCAAACTGAACTGCTTATTTTATCGCATTGATTCGCCTATCTCATGGTTTTTCAATTATTTGGTGATGACTATTAATTTGTGGCTTTGTGGGAATTACTCAAGTAAAATGTGCATTGTCTAATTACTGCATTTGAGAATGCGATTGTAGTGCTGCAGCCTTTTGAGTGAATTTTTCTGTAGATATTATTCATAGCTGTTGTCGATTATAGTTTGAAAATTCGATACAGAGAGCGGACATTTTTCTAGTAATGCCCAAAGCCCAAATCTCTTTTTCCTCCTATTCCCAATTCCCTTTATCCTTCCGTCCACAACCTACCAACCCTCCACGGATCCACCACTTGCTCCACCTCTCCTGTCCACCACCACTGAATTTCTTAATTTCTATTTTTCATTTTTTGATAATGTCCTATTTTTTAAATTTAACTAAGCTTTCTAATCTTAGCCCAAATTAATAATACAGGATGCTATTGAAATAGATGTATAATGGATGAAAAATTTTGAATTTCTAATAGATTATAGTTATTACTATGCTTATTAGATTGTAATTTATGATTTTTTACTATTTGATTTGATCATGTGTTAGTTAATATATATATATATATATATATAAATAGATATGTTTGTTCATTAACGGATATGATTTTTTGTTTTAATAATTGATAATGTGTAGAAATTAGAAGTATGGAACGATATTAACATGTGAAAACATTATCGATTAATCTAGACAATTTTATTTGTAATAGTTTTAACTCCAATTTTGGATGGTTCTGATCCAATTCCGGATACTTCAAGTTCAATACTAGGACCACCCAATGTTAGAAGTCTGGATCCGTCATTGCCACAAGGTGCTCATAAGATGTTCCTGGTTTTGAGCCCAATCGGAATCTGCCAGATCTCCAGCGTTTTGGGAGTGGCTCAGATTTCATTTGGATATATGTTATACAAAACATGTTCCTTTGTAAACTTATTCAGCGTTTTGTAAATCGACATTTTTGTTTTGTTTGAATAGGTAATTAATTCCTTGAATGCAACTGTTGTTAGAACATTATTATTTTTATCTGCATCAAATTTGAATTTCGAACTTCCGACAAACAATTGAAGTTAAATCTTAATCAAAGCAAACAACTGAAGTACTTAAAACAGAACACATCGTGTTCTAGTAGCTTATTACACATTACAAAGACCAACATAAAGCATCACGCATAGTAAGAATACTATTATGAGTTCAGTACATTATTTCGAATCATATTTTTCTTTGCAACTGAGCCACTTTCAATGCAATTGCTAATGCTACTTTATCTTTCATATCATCAAAGAAACGAAAATAGGCATACCTCCATGACTTCTTTATGATTAATGTGCCACAAATTCCCCAAAAGCCTGTGATGAAGCCGAGTGTTATACTGACATAGAGCCAAAGCTTTCCATTATCGTCTTCATCTTTATTATCTCTTGCATCACTAGAGGGAAAAGGCGGTGTTTCATCTCCAGGGCACTTAGTTAAAGGAACCCCACAGAGTAATGGATTGCCTTCATAAATGGATGGGTCCTCGAGCGTCTGGAGTTGGTTGCCCGAAGGAATTCTTCCAGCCAAGTTGTTGAAAGACAAGTTCACATGAGCCAAGAGCGACAAAGAGGAGTAACTTTGAGGAATTTGTCCCGAAAGGCGATTGTGTGAGAGATCAAGAGTTTCCAACCAACGCAAATTTCCAATCGTTGAGGGAATGTTCCCCCTTAACTGATTTCTTGACAAGTTCAAGGTCCCCAATGCAATGAGGCTGGTCATTTCTTCAGGAATTTCGCCTTCTAAATTATTTGATGAAAGATCAATGCTATACACCCATCTCAAAGTAGTCTTGTAATATACGAGTTCGCTTCCTTTCGCCGTGACTGTTGTTTGTATATCATCATATCCAGGGTCTGAATAATTGTTGGATGGAATGAAATTCAAAGCAGTCAAATTCTTCAAACACTTGGGAATAGTCCCTGAAAGATTGTTATGGCCGAGGTCTAGGATGTGAAGGAAGGGAAGATTGCAAAGATGGCTCGGGATGTGCCCACTTAAAAAGTTGGAATGCAAACGCAGCGTAGACAACTCGGAGTAGTTTGATCCGATCCATAAAGGAACACTTCCGGTTAATTTGTTGCCTCCAAGATCAATACTGCTAAAAAAAGTTGCATTTTTCAACTCGAAAGGAATTTCGCCGCCGAAATTGTTATTGTTCATCTTCAATATAAGCAGAGAACTCGGGACACCCATTGAACTCGGAATATTACCAGAGAGATTATTGTATGCCACATCAACAACCCATATATTTGGCCACACACTCCATGCGTCCGGGAATTCTCCGTATAACTGATTGCTCCTAAGGGACAAGATTGTCAAGTTCTGCATGTCGCATAAAGAGGACGGAATTGTACCATTCAAGTGATTCTCCGCAAGACTCAAAGCTCTTAATTTGGGCATCAGTTGTCCGAAATTTGAAGGAATAGGCCCGGAAAAACTATTACTTTCGAGATAAAGGTGAGTGGCATTAGAAGATAAAAGTGGGAGTGGACCTTCAAATTGATTATGACTCAAATCCATATAATATAAATTTGGAAATTTGAGTTGGGATCGAAGCTTTGCGCGGATTTGGTTATGAGACAAATGCAAACGTTCAACTTTGGAAGATAAGTTCAAGAACCATTCCTCTGGTATAGAATCTGAGATTCTGGTACTACGAAGGACGACATTAAGTAGCTCAGTCTGAGATTGAAGCCATACAGGAAAGGCAGGACCTACACTACAATTTATAATGTAAATTGTGTGGAGCTGGAAGGGGGGAATCCACTCATAAGTCATATTGAAAATGAGCGGCACAGCTCGTTCCGTGGACAGATAAATAGATCTCAGTCTTGTGAGATTTATCAAATGAGTTTCTGTTAAAATGCCTTCCCATGAATTGCCATCCAAATCCAGGTCAACTAGCTCAGATAGTTGGCCCAAACTTTCGGGAATAGATCCGTTCAAGTTGTTGTAATGAAGGCGTAGACTTTTCAAGGATGACAAGTTTCCAACAGAAGTTGGAAACGAGCCCCAAAACAAGTTGCTTCCAAGGTCAAGGTGCTGCAAGCTTGTTGGAACTCTTAAGGAGTCAGACAATTCTGTTGCAAACTTATTGATAGACAAATCTAGTGATTCTAATCTGTTATTTGTGCAATTTGAGAAACCACTCAAAAGCTCTTGAATCCCCCCATCAAATTCGTTGTCACCGAGGTTTAAGATCTTTAGTTTGCAAAAGTTTCCGAGGAGTTTGGGAATTCTACCTTTGAGGTAATTACGAGATAAATCAAGGTGTTTAAGAGCTTCGAGGCTTGCAAGTTGGGGCGGAAAATGACCGGTGAAAGAATTTCCACTTAGGTCAAGTGTTTGGAGGTTAGTAAGGTTGAAAATGCTTTTGGGAAATTCAGATTCTCCCACAGATGATGCAGATGAGATGTTGAGATAGCTCAAAGTTCGAAGTTGGCAAACAATTTGAATCCCTTGGAAATTATTGTAACTTAGGTCTACGTAGCTCAAATGTTTCAAGGTAAGCAAGGATGAAGTTACCTTACCTGTCAAGAAAGACCTTTCATAAGCCAACTCGTCCCACTCTTCATCACCTCCCAACCGATCTCAATAAGTATTACGGAGGTCAATTTTTGTAGCGTGACCAGTGCGGTTGTCGCACGAAATCCCTTCCCATTGACAGCAATCCTGACCAACCCAAGAAGAAAGCCTACCGGACGGATCGGCGAGGTGTTGTTTAAAGCTGAGAAGTGCTCCTCTCTCTTCCTTGATGCATGATTTCGCAGTGACTGAAAGATATGAAGAGGCCAAAACCAGAAAGAGCAAAATATTGAGGTGAAAAGTAGGGTTGAATAAGCAAGCATGGAACCTATCCATTTTTACCAAGTTTTTCGTTTCTGTTGCAGATGGCTGGGTACTGAGGTGAGGATACAAGTGAATATATAAGAAGCTGAAGCTTGCTAGGAAATCGTTGGGGTCGAAAATTCCAAGTCCTCCGCCCATTCTACAAGTTAGCAAAGTCCTCTCAGGTTGACGAGACTTGGGCCTATATCGCACCGTTTTTCACGAATGGATTGTTGAGATTTGATCAAATGAAATTTAGTTAAATCTCAACATTTGCTTTTCGTGTTTTGTTGTGCAAAAAGAGCATCACTTGTTTAGAAATGTTTTTAAAATAATTAAAAACGTTTTTAAAGAAAATAATTTTAAGTTCCAAAAGCACTTACAATGCTTTTTCCAAAAAGCGCCCTTCTAGTAGGAAGCACTTGAAATGGTTTTTTAAAATTCAAAATATATTTTTACTAAGAATTGGTTCCACACAATGACATGTAAGATATACATCGAAGCATAAGAAAATTGTGTGTTTTATGAGGAATTAGTAACAAAAAGAAAAGTGAAACAGCTTTGCCATTGAAGGGAGAATTACAGAAGCAAGCTTTACACACGAGATTAGCATCAAAAAACTCCAAAAGATATTTATAGCCAACATCAATTAATCGATGCCAGAAACCAACAAATTTAAATAAAATAAAAAACACATTTGAGAAAGAACAAGAAATTTCTAGTTTATCTAATTGCCGAGTTGGGTGGCGTCCACAGAGTCACAGACAGACCGAGTCAAAAAGCCACGTACACTTCTCACATTTCCGGTCAATGACCTCTGCTGACCAAAATGCCCTCACCCCAAAGTCTAAAATCTCATAACTACCCCTTAGAGCTCAAGAACATCTCAGCCGTTGATCCTCAAAATGACAAAAACCATCATCATCAACATCGACGGCAGGAACACTGTGTCCTACAAAGCAAGGGCATGTGGACTACGAAAAGGCCGGTGAGTGGGCCCTTACCCCCTGACCCGGGGTAGCAGTATTTGATTTTTGAATTTCTCACACTTTTTGTTTTTCTTTTCTATAATAATTTTGAATAATTATACAATTTAGGGGAATTAAAATAAAAAGGTGGCTACTCGGAATCACTGTCGAGGCTGTCCATTCCCTTGAGTCCCCTTCTCTTTTGCTGCACATGCAAAGCCAACACAATCACCACAAGGGTCGACCAAAATATTATGTTACCTTTACTATTTTATCTATTTATTTGTTGACCAATATACTAGTTACCTTCTTCATTTTACTTTTCCTATCTCAGTTCACATGCGTATTCCACTAGCAAATTAAACTATATTATATAATTCATAATTTTATGATTTCAATGCATTAATTATGTAATTTAATTTATTAATGGAATACCCGTGTCAAGTGATTTCATTTCCTCTTCTTTGTTATCTTAAATTTTGTAGACTTGGCATAAAACAAATAAAAGAAAATTTGGAGTTATTAGGCGTTACAAAGAAATCAAAATTTGAGAACTAGTCATGCTCCTACAACATTGTATTTTTGGAATTAAAAGAGGAATTTTTTTTGTTTTTTTCCAAAATTGTTTATAAGATTGACACAACTCCCCCCTTGCATCCCTGATATTTAAAATTGATATAAATTGTCCAAAGTTTGCCCACCGTTCCATGAGAAATCTTTGTTAAATTGAGAATATTTTTGTCAAATCAACTCTTCCTCTTGAACTGGTAGTTTCTTTAATTTAATAAAGATTTTTTTACTAAAATACCAAAATAATTGACGATAGACAATCTCAAAGATCACTTTTATCGGTTTTAAATCTCAAAGATTAAAATAAGGAGTTATAATAATTTCAGAGACCATTTTAAAAATCAACTCTTCCTCTTGAACTGGTAGTTTCTTTAATTTAATAAAGATTTTTTACTAAAATACCAAAATGATTGTCAATGGACAATCTCAAAGATCATTTTTATCGGTTTTAAATCTCAAATATTAAAATAAAGAATTATAATAATGTCAAAGACAATTTTAACTAAAAAGCCAAAAGAGGAATAACATGTCTAAAACACTAAAAAAATAGAATGTCAAAATACACTTCCATAAATAAATCAAATACAGGCTGTTTTTCACTTTTCACCACCAATAGAAATATTATTAATGTTGGTATGAAAAGACATTGTTAAATATTATTATTCTCCACTTTAAGCACCTAATTATTCCCTCCACTAAGAAAACAAAAAGTGAATGACAATTAGTCGCAAACTTTTGAGCAATGTCAATTATATACGAATCCCTTACATGAATTGTGTCTATCGTCGAAGTTACAGTCTAATAACATATTATCATGTGTAAGTTTTTATTTACATATCAATACATTTTTGAACTGAAACGCTACGGTGGCATTGAACCCGTTTCATATAACACCTGACCTCAAATCTAGTTGGATCTTGTTCTCTAGCAAAAATATATTTCCTTTTCCATATTAATGAAGGTGTGTGGAAATTTAAAATTTATAAAAAACTGAGGAAAAAGACAAAAGAGGAAAACAGCAGGAAAGAGCAGCATATTACCTTCTTCACACATTTCTTCTCCCTGACCTCATATCGATTCCTTGTCAAGTCAGACAGCCACATCCCTGGAAAACAATACTGCCAACAAAAAAATATATTTGAATTATTAAACCCAAAAATTAAAATTAAAAATAAAATTGAAGAACAATGATTTAAATTTTAACATACCTGCAGAGTTCTATCAACATTTTTGGCTCTTTTTTTGGGTCTCTGAGGGAGCTTCGTGCCTTTCATTGCAAGGAAATCATCTTCCTTCTCCTTCCTCGACAGAGCAATATAAATTCTCGGCCACTCCACCACTTCGTAGTTCACCTTCTCCGCTGCCGCGCGCGAACCAGCGGCTAATTGATCCGATTGCAACAAAGTAGAATCAGCATGATTCACACGTTCAGCTTGAGCTCCATTTGGCTTGCTGTCATCTTTGGCTGCTGCTGATGACCTGCCCAAGCAAGCTGGCACCTTTCTCTCATTTTTCTCCGGCGGAGGAGATCTTTTCCCCGCCGTAGATCTAGAAGCGGCTCGGCCGTTGCTACCACCAGTAGGGTTTCTCGATGGCGACCTATTAACGCCGGCAGATCGATCTTCCAAATTCCTGATCATGGCAGAAGAGAAGAGGAGATTGCAATAAACGGGTGAGTTGGGGAGATTTAGATGGATGAAAAAGGTGGTGACTTTTGGAAGTGGGAGGGATCAGATGGAGGTTTTTTTTTTCTACACTTTCCCAGAACAGAGATAATTAATCAGAGGGAAAGACAACAGAAAAGGACATGATTTAAGACCCAATGAAATGAAGAAAAAGCATGATTAACCTTCTATTATATACTAATTAATTAGATAAATACTCTCACTATCTCCAAGAATATCTAAAAACAGTACCACAAATTCCAATGAGGAAAAAGGTAAATTGGGAGGGAGGATTTTCAAGGAAGGTGATGAGATTTTTATGAAATTTTCTATAAATCCACTTCACAAAAAGTGAAAAACAAAGCAAAAAACAGAGAGAGAGCACAAAACAGAGCATTTGAAATTCTTTGGTCTCCTATGAGAGATAAAAGCTGAAAGACCATGAGAGAGATGGATGATTAATGAAATTTTATGGTGTGTCCAGGGGTAAAAGGGTCAAACAAATGAAAAATTGTAAAAAAGCGTAGTTTTTGAAGTTGGATTGAACAGGATCAGCTGGACAAGAACATGGGTTGGTTGTACCAAAAAGGACCCAAAGGGTTTGTAAATTTTAGATCTTGAACCAAAGGACTAAACAGTCTCTGAAGAAACAAAATCTCAGCCTGCAAACCCTAATTGGAAAAAACCCCAAATAAAATCATACCATATATTAGGAAAAAATGGGTGGACAAAAAAGTAAAACCAACGTGATTGGAGGACTGGACTTTAAATATTTTTGACAAGAACAGATCTAATGCAAGATCTACCAAGTGATCCGGAGCAGTAAAAAATGCATTAAAAGTGGTAAATATTATTAATCCACAGCGAGAAAAAAGGAAAGAAATAAAAACAAAATAATGAAAGGCATTGATACTCGGAAGGTTGGTATACGGTACCTGCTAGGAAGCGACCCGGAGGCTTCCTTTCTCGGTCTGCCGCCATTAGAAAACGACGACGTAGTGGAGGAAGAAGACGGAAGGGGCAGCGGCGGCGGCGGTGGCGGCTGCATGGACTTGTCTCTCCTCTGCAGCTTTGAAGCCTGCCTCGCTTGGGCTGACGAAGAGGACTCATCGGTGACAGCTCGGATCTCAGTCCTGGAGACTCTCGACCTCTTTCTCTGGCCCCACTGCAGCAGCACGTCGCCGGCGCCGCGGATTGGGCTGGGAGTCCGGCTGGGACTCTTGTCCAGCCGCTGCTGGGTCTGGTGGTGGATTTCGCCGTCTGGGGAAGTGGGTCGGGCTCCGAATTGGGATTGGGTCGGGTCTTGAGGCGTGGGTTGGGATCGGAATCTGAAGGGTTTGGTGGGTTCTAGAGATGTGACTACACTGTTTGTTGTCACGGTGTCTGTAATCCCGTCGTCTTTGGATATGGTTCTCACGGTTGGTTTCTTGCCATTGCTCAGAGGAACGCAATCTGGGCTCACTCTCAGGTACCTAAAAAAACAAAATTCAAGAACCCAGAATTCATTAAATCGAAGAATAAATCGACATCAATTTGGACGAATTGAGAAGGAAATAAGTAAAACGAACTCAGAATTTCTGGTTCCAAGATCAAATTTCTGGGTAGGATTATCTGTTTTACTGAAGAGATGATAAAACCCAAGATCTTAGCTGTAATTTTTGGAAACAATTTTGCAATCTGATTGAAAACGGGGAATCGAAATTGGTCAACAGAAGCTGGGTATTGGTGAGAGTGGTTTGAATGTTGGTGAGGAGTGATTCGAAACCGAAACCAGTTTTCAAACACCATTTTTCTGCAGCTGACAACAGAAAGCTGAATCTGAAGAACAGAAACAGAGAGCTCTGTTATCTGCGGGAGCCGAAGCATTTCTGCATCAGCAACCGAATCCGATTGGAACCAGAAGCTGATTTCGACCCAAGTGAAAAAATCAGAGAGAGAGAGAGGAGAAGATCTCTCATCCAGTAAACAACCGATTGTTCAGAAAATTGAAAAAAATAAAAATTAAAGTTACAGAAACAGGAGGAAATGATGAAGCCTGATCCCAAGAACCAACAAGCCAACAAAACCAATCGACGGTTCGGACTAATTCGCTGAGAATCGCACACCAATCAAGCAAACAAAAACCAAGAAACATGAAAAGAGGAGCAGCAGGCAGACCTCATCATCATCCGGTGAAATATTCTACCTCTCGGACTACCAACTCACAGCATTAACATCTCCTTTTTGGATACAACCCAAATGAAGAACCGAGTCAAAATTGTTGTCAGAAATCAATGGTTTGTTTCTGAGGATTTGTTCATCAACAATGGCACGAACAACGACGGGGAGGCTGAAGAGCTAGAGAGAGAGAGAGAGAGAGATGGGAGGCAGAGAGGCAGGCAGAGGCAGAACCCAAGTGGGCGATAACATAAATTTATACAACGCGACCAAAATATGGTTGCCGCTGGAGGCTAACAACAAGACGCACTATGCACTTGTACCAGTGCTTAGCAGACTAGCTGCAATGGCTGGGTCGGCACTCTGGACACGTTTACTTGGTTTGGGCTTCTCTGTATTCACACAGCCCATTATACAAACATTGGAGGATTGGGCCTAATCTCTACTTAGATATGAACTTACCCAGGTAAAAGGGTAGGCGCACTTGTGCTCTCGCCAATTGCATATTCGGCGAAGACTTAATTGAGTCGTAGTTTGGGAAAGTTGAGATTCTAACATTGAAACACGAAGAACATTTTTTTCTTTTTGACGAGGATCTAGTCTAAACTCATGTGATCTCTCGGGCAACAAATCAAACTCAAGTGTAGGTTGCGAGTACATCGTCTCGATCAACTGCTAAACTTGTTGATTAGAAATCTTCTTTTAATTACGATATTCGATAAAATTTTGATAGTATATCTAAAACGTGTTCAACAACGAACCTCAGCTCCATATCTCGAAAATTGTGGATTTTTATTTTTATTGTACCAACTACACTTTGTTAATGTAATTAATTTCATACTTTTCTCAATAGATAAACGAGGTCAACAAATAAATTCATATTTTGACATAGACATACAAACACTTTTTCTCTTCGTTAACAACTCCTTAAAGCACAAAGCGTTGATTGACTTAATTCTAAAACATAAAAATATATTTTGACCTCAAACAAAATAAGCTCAAGTACACAAATTTGTGACCTCGACCAAAAGAAATACAAAATGTTGTGACACTTGCTCAATTGTTGGGTATGCTAATGAGGGTGCATCAAACCATGGGCAATCATGCAATTTAGTTTTCAACTTTTCAATTCAACAAATATAAAAATCAAGGAAAATACACACAAACATAACGAGTTACATATTTTTTTTAATAAAATATAAAGCTAAAGCAACAACAACAATCAGCGAGATATAAACCACAATTTAATCCCCTTTTATTAGCAACTTAAGCGTCCATCAAGTTTTATTACTCAGTACAAGTGATATTTTTTTTCACTTATACATGAAAGATCCAAAATTCACATATCATCGAAACTAAATTCAAACTAAACTATTATTTCCATTGTGTAGCTTAATCTAAGTTCCCTACCTACTTAATGTAAATATGATCTTTTTTTCCCTTTTAAAAGGGGAACCAACCGACGACGATCCATCTTACCGGGGGCGGGCCAAAAAAGACACAAAAACTCTCCTGGCCACCATCGTGCGATCTACCAATTCCAGAAATCAAACTCAAAACGTGCCACCCCATGGTGGTTGTCATTGCTTACCAAAAAAATATACATTCCATTTTCCCTTTAAAAGCATGTAAGCATTTTCATTTGGGTATTTCCAAAAATAAATAACAGCAGCGGAAATAACCAATGAATTCCAAGTCATACATTTTCGACCCGACCCAGTGACATTCAGTATCTTTATAAACTCATTCATCCACATGCAAAATATTTTAACGTATCAGCAACTGAACGATACAAATTACAATGACTACACAGGTCCAATATCTTATAATACATCCAATCAGTCGCTTGGTTGCGAGCAAAAATATGCACCAACATAGCACGGACGGCAAATTACTAGCATAAGTGTCATGGGTCACAAGTCAAAACGGCAACAACAAACGAAGCTGGCAACATCATCGTTATTGTGATTTAAATCGCACCTTCATTGTCTCCCAAAAAACGCGATCGAAGAGGAAGAAACTACCACAAGTGATGATGAAGTGCAATACGTCTGGTCTTTAATCGTATGGTATATGTACTGCATCCCAGCTCCAACTTACAGATATGTCGACCTTCAAATATGAGCAGAAGAAAGACCGATTTAGAACAGAAGTAGAACAACACGGTAATAAATTTCTTCACATAACAGTATATTTTACAGATTTCATCAAACAGTTTTGTGTCAGGATAAAATGAAATGATTTGTATACTGTAAAGCAATGTGCCACCAAATAGCCTTCCACTCAAAGAAAAACGAAAAAGAAACAAATAGATGTGTATACCATGTTTGGGGTTGCAAAAAGCAACATGAGAAAGGACTTCCTATCTTCAGTATGCTACAGCTAAACCAATTATAAAGAATGAATCATCGGCAGCTGTACATTTTTAACTCTTCACGGAATAAACAAACAATGGGATCGTGATCTCGTCCTTTGTTCTTGAGATCAGGAGCCTAGTCATAAGATCACATTTCCGTCATGGGCTGATATTCCCGTGTATTCCTAGCACACATTAATCAATGCTCAAACTAACCAGACGTGTTTTACTCACGGGCTGATGTTTCTAAGTCTTCCAAATAACCTTCAGAAAACAAACCTATCCAACAACCAGACACCACTTGTGATATTTTTACCTTTCAAAGAGACGGGGAGGATCTCAAAAACAACTTTAAGAGAATAACAGTGGCCTAACTTATGAAGGTTAGATGACTTTGAACTTGACAATCACAGCATCATGGTGCAGAGTTTTGAAGCAACTTTACTTCATATAGATGAAAACCAGCATTTTTGTTCTAGGTAGAAAAACACCCTCGTTCTATAACAAATTCTCTATCTGCTTCTCTCTTGTTTTCATATGTTTTCTATTTGCAGTTTTCCTTTTGAAGGGTTTGGTGTTCTCAATTCGACTGCCTAAAAGGTAGGGGATGAGAATGCCATCAAACACACAATAGATTTCCATGACATCTAACAAGGTTATGAGTAGTAACCTGTCCAATGAGCACCAGAATGTGAAATTGGTCATTCTACCGGAAGAGCCTAGACGGTGATCTCTTTGGTACCTTCCCTTCAAGCTTCAACCTTCTGTATGCTTCTCTAAGGTGGCATGGCCTGATTGGCCCAGACTCTTTCCTCTCCGACATCACTATTCTGGCTGCAAGTGAACATAGAGGCTCTTGGTAAGCCAAATAAATGTTGGGCCATTAACATTCATGTTACTTTAAATTTTTTATAACATACCTGTCTCAACAAGTTCACCAACAAACATCTTTGCTATCCCTGACACTACAATATTCATTGGCGCAGATATTTTTGGAGTTCCACTAATGCTAGTTAACAACTGCAACAAATAATGCACACAAACATTAATGCCAAATGGCTACTGTTGAAAATATGAAAATTCTATGCAGGTTCCAGAAATGCCTTCTTTATGGAAAGGTAACAAGGAATCACACCCTTTTCATGTTGGCTCTCTGAAATCCAGCTCTGCGAAACGACTCGTACCTACTCATCTGTTCCTCTGAGAACTGCGATAAAATAGCCCTGAAAGATTATTCAAATCTAGGAGTTTAGAAGGACAAGAATAATCACCAACCAGATGTATTAGATGAGATACAACCCAAGTTAGAACAAGCTCAAGGAAGCAAGCATACTTAGAAATTAGAATACTGCAAAGTACATCTAGCGAGCTTACAACTTTTGTTTCAAACTGTTGTCATTCAAAACCTACTTGGACCCTTCATACCCTAGTCGAGTTGCCTCACCTTCCCCCTTGTTTTACTAAACCCAAAAAAACACCCCAACGACGATAAGCTTTATAACAAAAACACTTCAACAGCTCAATTGGAGAAAACAAAACCCTCATCTATACACTAGTCATGCTCTAATCGATTCTTAGTTACGAAATCCCTTGGTTTTACAAAGTAAGTCGAGTTTCTCTTTAAATATCTGAGTTCGAAGTGTTTCCCCTTACTGCTATAAATCAAAGTATGATGAATCTGCTCCATCAAGTTACAAAGCACTTTTATCTACAAACCCTAATTAGTAAATTGATAAAATAGACACTCAATTTCTTGAAGAAAAAAAAAAAGCTGAATTACGAATTGGGGTTTATGAAAAAGTGATTAATTACTAAAAAATAAGCTGAATTATGAAATGCTGTTAAATAAAAGTGAAAAATTCGAAAGCAACATACTGCATCTTGGCCATTTTGTCAGGATCACCGGTGGCGGAGAACTTTCCGAGCTCGACATCCATGTTGTCTTCGTCGTCATCGTCGTCGTCATCCTTGTTCTTGACAGCGGGCCGAGCAGAGGCGGAGGGCGCCGTCGCAGCAGAAGTTGGCGTTGTTCTTGTTCTGGTAACTGCTGTTGCTTTCGGCGCTGCAGCCGATGGCGCGGACGAAGATGACGGGCCAGGAACAAGAAGAGGGTCGTCCTCTTCTAGGGCACCAAAGGCGGCGCGCGCGGCTTCAGCGACGGCTGGAGAATCGGGCGGTGAGTCGTCTTCTTGCTCCTCGAACGCCGCTTCGAATGGGTCCTTGGATTGCTGCTTCATTGTCGATCCCTCTGGAATTTGGGAACTTTCGTCCGACGAGACACTGTTCTATTTCTTTTTGTTCAAATTTCAAATATATAATGAGCAAAAGATTGGTGTGGGCCGTTTGGGCTTTCCATTGGTATGGGTTTTTTGGGCTTTCCTTTGTTTAGGCCTTTTTCCTTCCAGGAATCCTTTGGAACCCAAAAAAGAAAGCCTAATGGGGAACAAATTATGCAAAGAACATGATTATTACAACTGTAATGTTAGTTGGTATTCTTTTTCACTTATAAGTAAGAGGTTTTAGGTTCGATTCTCGCCAAAGGCGAATTTGAATCACATTATTGTTAGCTTATTGTCAGGATAAGCCTACCCGTCGCCCTTAATGTAGATAATATCGTTGTTCAAAAAAAAAAAAAAAAATTAGAGGCGGGCATGGTTAGTTTAATTCGATTTAGGACTCATACAATACTCAAAATCAATGTAACATCACGGCTCAAAATGATTTGATTTGATTGATGCCTCAAAATAATAGCATAATCGAACAAACTCAATTCAATTAGCGGTCAGTTTGGTTAAGTCATTTTTTCCTAAAGAGATTTGGTTCAGAGTAAGAGGACAAGTAGGTCAAACTGAACTGAACCAAATTGTGTGCTCGGATGGTTTGAATGTTTTAAGCCGTATTTTGCACACCGCTTCACCAAAAATTCCAAAGAATGACTAATGTTATGTGGTATGCATGACGTCATTTCTAATGACTAATGTTATGTGGTATGCATGACGTCATTTCTAGCGTTACATCAATGGTAACTAAAATTCTTAGTAAATTTAACAGGTAATAAGGGATTAAACGTAGTTAGGTGGTGGGAGTAGTACAGCGATGTGATATCCTCAGCAATATCAACCAAATTATGGCACTAAGGAGGTAAGCTATTGGTTTCTCGACTAAAGCTAAAGAGATGATTAACATAAAGCCACTTTCTTTTCAGATATGGTGATTCAAAGGCAGATCTGGTGATGCCAATATCACTGCGTTCGTCCATATCCTTAAAAAGATATATATATATATATATATATTGACACGCATATGTAAAACATTGTAGGGCAGTTTGTAGGGCAGTAGTGCTGCTGCATTGACACTCCACCAAACCCTAATCAGTGTTTGTTTCTTTCTTTTTGTGATGAGTCAGTCAGCCTAACTGAATCAGTCATCACTTTCATTCTCTCTCTCTGCACGTACTAGACTTGTTATTTATACTTAACCACCACAATTTTGTGCTCATTCGGAGACCAACATACGTGTCATCATTGATCTCTCACCGTTGAACTTGGACTTCAATGGTGGAGAATAATCAGACGTATTTTGTGTTTTACTTTCAACCCTTAAGTGATCACAAATGTCTGGTGGAGAATAAATATATGTGTTTTTAATGCTATCATTAAGCATGGATGTCTTCGGGGCAAGATATTTGACAAGATACTTCAAAGAGGTTAAGGCATGGTAGCTAAATACAACTAGGCAAAGTGGCGTGTGGGCTTCATCTTGCTCTGAGAAAAAAAAACTTACAAGTCTGCAACTATCAGCCATGCATCGAAAGTCCTGTGTTCGACTCCCTAAATCATACTTATATTGATGTTTGCAAGAAAAATTCCTCAACAATGTGAATCCAAATGTTTGTTCAAACATGTTGGAGATGGAGTTGAATATTGGTGACTTTAGGAGGGTCATTAGTTATGCAGTCCAATGATCCATATAATTATTATTAAGGCTAAAAGTAGCCAACTAGCAAGGAAGATTCCGCTGCTGATGATGATTGCGATGATGGACCATTGGTGCATGAACCAGCATCATCATCAAAGTGTGTAGAGGCATGGAAGCAAGCAATCACCTTACACGAGCTCAGACACCATTTCCATTTGGGGGAGGATCAATCGAGTGTTTTGTCTTCTTTTTTCTAAAAATTGAATCATAATATAAAGCAGTAGTTTTTTATCTTCTTTAGTGTCCCGTTTGGCGACATTGTCAATTATTGTGGTCTTTTTAAACCAAGGCAACCTTATGATATTATCTCAAGGGTTCATTCCACTTGAGGAATCTACTTTGTGTACGTATTTATATGTGTATAGATCGGCCTAGAGTCCTTCAGTTCAGGTGAAAAAGATTCAAACATGTCAACAAAGAGAGGGAGAAGGGGGAAAGCGTAGGGAGGGAAGGAGGGGAAAAAGAGATCGGTTTATGACGAACTTGAAGAAAGTTGAAGTGCTACTATAAAATCAATCGACAATATGAGAAGTAGTCTAATTACATATAAGCACGTGCAAGGTTTATTCTTTTCTTGATATGGGATTCATACTCTCAACATGTCCTCTCACATGTAGTGAACTTTTAAGCCTAGTATGTGGACAACAAAAACGGGATGACATGGAGCACGTGTGTTTGGGCTTCACACATGAGACAACTTGCCATGGTACCATAAATAAAGTTGACGTTCTCTTATAAAACCAATTGGCAATATGGGGAACAACTCAATTACTTATAGGTACATACAAGGTGAGTTAGAACATGTTGTTCGAGAGGGTAAAACGAATCACTATGAGTTTCAGAGGGCAATTTGAGGTTTAACATAGTTTCAGAGCCACTGGCATAATTAAGCCTATATAAAGAAACTCATATTTACTTACAAATCATAGCTTGATAGATATACAAAAGTAATTTGTTGAATCATAAAAACAAAAGGTTATGTCTCATATATCAAACTGCAATTTGTCTATCTAAAATTCTTTTTCTTTCTAAATTCAAAAATACTTATTTACGGAAACAAAAAAATCAAACTTAAGTGCAACAATATGACAACCAACTGACCAAACTCATATCCCTCAACCTAACGAGAGTTGTTGGTTTAAAGAGAAAATTGAACAGTAATAAGCTTCCCAAACCTGGCTTTATTGCATTCATAATTATGCTTCCTAGGGAGAACTACATATTATAACTCATTGACCAAATAAAAATAAAGAAAGATTCAAAAGAGGCCCACAAAAAGAGAGGGAGGGAGAGCGAGGAGAATGACATAGATTAAGGCGATGAATCCCAACATCTCCAAAATCAATCTATATGCTTTTTCTTTTTTCACGTTCTGGTCTAAAGCAAAAGGGGAAGGAGGAAGGACGGAGGGCTCCTCCTCCTCCTTAATAATATACTAGAGTACTGTAAGAGAATGAATTTTAGATTGAGGTGAGAAGGAATTTTGCATACACTTATATATAAGTTGGCCTACTCGTTGTATTGTCAATTGATTTTATTGTGGAACCTCAACTTTTTTCATGGTATGAGAACAAGTTGTCTTACGTGTTAAGCTCCACGTCACTCAATTGTGTTGTGACGTGTTGAATCAATCCCACATCGGAAAAAGAAAGGACCTTGCATATACTTATAAGTAATTTGGCTACTCCATGTATAACCAATTGATTTTATAATGAAATCTCAATTTTCTTCAATTACTTTTGCTACATATTCCAATCAAAATGCCGAGGGGAGGAAGATGGTCTAAAAGAACCCAATTAATGTGTCAACTTTAAAAGCTGGAAATCATGGAGCTTTTATCTGCTTCTTCTCCCAACTTGATCATATCTTTCTTTGGCTCTTAGTTAATCATCATTAGTTCAACCCAAAAAGACCCCCTCATCAATCCTCTTGGCTTCATTTATAAGTATAAATGTTGGTGTAATGCAACAAAGTTTACACAAGAAGTTAAGGTATCTGATCAAAGTGATGAGTTTGTAGCTGAAGCGATTAAAAGTATTAATTCGTACACCAAAGTCATATGTTTGGTTTCTTTTACTGATATCGCATGTATCAAACAAAGTATCCAACCAGAGAACAAAGTGAGACCTAGAAGAAAAGTCAGGTTTATTGTATCCATCACAATAACAAAATTAAGTGATCGTTTGATAACCATATCACTTTTTAGCATTTAGTTTTAGTATTTGTACTAGAGCTAGAAGGAAATACATGGGAGAAATGAGAAATGAAAAAGGATGAAGGGCGGTAGTAGGAGGAATAAAAAAGAAAAGAAGTAGATTATACGAAAACAAAAACTTGAAAGTGAAAAAGAACATGTAATTGTTTTCAGTTCGTCGTTTTCATTTCATCTTTCTTTCTTTTCATATTTTTCAACCAAAACCAAAATTATATTACAATGCAATGGTTGAACTATGGTTCAAACGAACATGAATTGGAATTAATGCATATCAAGCCTCCAATCAATTTGGTTTGATGAAATGATTTCCTCCTTATGATTGTCACTTTAAAATTCTCACTTGGGTCTAATCTCTTTCTTTTTTTTTTCAATTAGATGAATAATAAGCATAAAGCAAAGGACTTTGAAGGGTAAAGCAAATTTTGAATATTGGTTGATCAAACGGTCCGCTGTTGCTATGAATCTCTTTATATGCAAAAAATGCGTGACGCTGCTTTTGCTTTTCCTTTCTATAAAGTTGAAAGATGCAACCAAAAACATGCTGTGCTACAAAGACCTCCAAAATTCCAAGCCAAAGCTGAAAGCTTCTTACTAATAGTATCCAAGGTCATCTCTCTCCCTCTCTCTCTCCAAAAAAAAAAAAAAAATCAGATCACACATGAATGGAATGGTTGCAGTTGTTCTATAATCCAGAAACCCTTCAATGGCGAATTCCGAAATGATGTCTGTCTTCCTCTGCTCTCTCTTTCTGTTCCTCACTTGTTTTTCTTCTGTTTCATCACTTAATCCGTCTCTCAGGAGGCAAGCATCAATTCTTATTTCTCTCAAACAAAATTTCGAAGACTCGAAAAATCCTTCTTTAAGTACTTGGAATGTGTCAAACTACATGTTCCTCTGCTCTTGGGCTGGCATCAAGTGTGACAGCCTCAACAGATCAGTAGTCTCTCTTGACATATCCAACTACAATCTCTCGGGCACCCTTTCGCCAGTGATCACTGAACTCCGCACCCTTGTCAATGTTTCGGTGTCAGGAAATGGATTTTCGGGTATTTTTCCTCCTGGTATCCACAAACTAGCCGAGCTACAAAACCTCAACATCTCCAACAACAGGTTCGGTGGAAGCTTGGATTTGGAGTTTTCTAAGTTGGAGGAGCTTGTAATGCTAGATGCTTACAACAACGATTTCAATGGATCACTTCCATTAGGTGTCACTCAGCTTCCGAGGCTGAAGCGGTTGAACTTTGGCGGGAACTACTTCAGTGGGAGCATTCCTCCTAGCTATGGAAACATGGTGCAGCTTGATTATCTGTCAATTGCGGGAAATGACCTGAGCGGTTACATACCGAGCGAGCTCGGAAACCTCACTAACCTACAGCAGCTTTTGTTGGGATATTACAACGAATTTGAAGGCGGAATCCCACCAGAAATTGGCAAGCTGATCAATCTGTTTCATTTAGACCTCGCAAACTGCGGTTTGGAGGGGCCAATCCCTCCGGAGCTAGGCAATCTGAAAAAGCTAGACACTTTGTTCTTGCAAACAAACCAGCTCAGCGGTTCGGTTCCTGCTCAGCTGGGAAACTTGAGTAGCTTGAGGTCTCTTGATCTTTCGAACAATGCACTGACGGGAGATATCCCCGCTGAGTTCTCTAGCCTCCACGAGCTCACACTACTGAACCTCTTCATCAACAAGTTTCACGGTGAGATTCCTCGCTCTATCGCGGAGCTACCGAACTTGGAAGTCTTGAAGCTGTGGCATAACAACTTCACTGGAGCCATACCTTCAAAGCTTGGTCAGAATGGCAAACTGATTGAGCTTGATCTTTCGAGTAACAAGCTCACCGGGGTTGTCCCAAAATCTCTTTGCTTTGGGAGGCGGCTGGAGATCTTAATTCTGCTCAACAATTTTCTCTTTGGGCCTCTACCTGATGACCTTGGCAAATGTGATACTCTAGTAAGAGTCCGAATGGGGCAGAATTATCTCACTGGATCAATCCCCCCGGGCTTTCTTTACTTGCCAGAACTCTCACTAGTAGAGCTACAGAACAATTATCTCACTGGACAGCTTCTGCAGGAAAGAAGCAAACAACCCTCAAAACTCAGTCAGGTGAATCTGTCAAGCAACCGCTTATCCGGGCGCCTTCCTGCATCTATCGGAAACTTCTCAAGCCTGCAGATTCTTCTATTGAGTGGAAACCAATTCACTGGAGAAATCCCATCTGACATAGGCCGGTTGCAAAGCTTTCTCAAGTTGGATGTGAGCAGAAACAATTTTTCGGGCACAATACCTCCGGAGATTGGAAACTGTATCGCTTTAACCTACTTAGATTTGAGCCAAAACCAGCTCTCAGGTCCAATCCCAGTTCAGATTGTTCAAATCCACATACTGAATTACTTCAACGTGTCGTGGAACCACTTAAACCAGAGCCTCCCAAAGGAGCTAGGCTCCTTGAAAAGCCTAACGTCTGCTGATTTTTCACACAATAACTTCTCCGGTCCAATCCCACAAACAGGGCAATACTTGTTTTTCAACTCCACATCCTTCGTTGGTAACCCTGAGCTCTGTGACTCTTCTGCGAATCCATGCAACTACTCCTCAGCCTCATCATCAAAGGATCACAACCAAACCGGCATGCGCTCTCATGTCCTTGGCAAATTCAAGCTTCTCTTTGCTCTAGGACTCTTGCTTTGCTCGTTCGTGTTTGCAACATTCGCAATCATCAAGACCAGAAAGGTGCGAAAAAATTCGAACTCGTGGAAGCTCACAGCATTCCAAAAGCTTGAATTCGGAAGTGAAGACATCTTAGACTGCGTAAAGGATAACAATGTGATCGGGAGAGGTGGAGCTGGGATTGTCTACAGAGGAACAATGTCGAAAGGCGAGCAAGTAGCTGTGAAGAAGCTGTTGGGGATCAACAAAGGCTCGTCACACGACAATGGCCTCTCTGCAGAAATTCAGACACTGGGAAAAATCCGCCACCGGAACATCGTCCGATTGCTGGCTTTCTGTTCAAATAAAGAGACCAATCTGCTGGTTTACGAGTACATGCCGAATGGAAGCTTGGGTGAAGTTTTACATGGGAAGAGAGGAGGGTATCTCACGTGGGAGACTAGGTTGAACATAGCCATTGAAGCAGCAAAAGGGCTCTGTTATCTGCACCATGATTGCTCACCATTGATTCTTCACAGGGATGTGAAGTCCAACAACATTCTGCTCAACTCAGAATTTGAGGCTCATGTCGCAGATTTTGGGCTTGCCAAGTTCTTGCAGGACACCGGAACATCAGAATGCATGTCTGCAGTTGCTGGCTCATACGGTTACATTGCTCCAGGTAATTCTATTGCTACATCATTACTCCAATTCGAGCGGAGATTCTTGCATGTAACTGGGATGTATCCTCATTCATCACGTGAATTACTGTTTTTCTATCTCACACATCATGTGAGTCACGTTATGAGTGAGAGATAAACCGAATGTCTTCGGTTACACCCTAATTTTGCTCTTGTTTTGAGATTTTTTATTTTTTTAATATTAAAATCATGCAATTTAATAGGCTACTAAGTAGGGACAATAAGCTAAAATTGACCTATATACTTTGATGCAGCACTTTGTTAAAGTAATTAAAGCATATTCCATGTGTCTCCTCTGACTTGGTGGATTAAGTCGGCCACTTTCAATAACAAAAGAGAGAATGATTACTTCAGATCTTGATTTGTTTTGTTCAATTTGGTATTAAAATATTAATAGATGAATAGAGGATAGGAAAACGTACGCATACAAAAACAGGTCACAAATTTTTAATCAAAAATAAAGTTCAAAAGGCACTAAGATGTGGAGGAAGAGACACAAAATCAGTTTTATTACGCGTATTTCTCTAGAAAATACATGTTTCCTTTCATATGTATGTACTTTACTTTTTACCAAAGTAGCAAAGTAGGAGTGGCATATGGATTCCAAAATAAGCAAAGGCTCCACTGACATAGGTAAATTCTCCTTTTGCTTTTTATATTGCTCTCTACACAGAGTGTAGTGTAATGCAGTATACATGTCTTGAAACCATAAAATTCCATGTTCCTTCAGCCCAATCACATGCCCACTTTTTTGACCAAAAACCCATATGAACCCAAAATCCACAAAACTCCATACAACCCATTAAGAATCTTGCTTGGGATCCAAGCTTTACTTTCCCTAAACCCTAGAAAGTGGCACAACTGTAAAGAATATGGCATAACCCTAACTTTTTCTTTTACACCCACACCCCCATTGCTTTACCTTTCCTGTGTTGTTTACCTGTGTTGTGCAGAGGAGTAAAACAAAATAGAACAGTGGATATATCACGTCTGTATGAGTCATTTTTCACATGAGACTCGTCTGTATTTTAGTCTCATTCGACTTCATGTTGTCTCACTAAATGTGAGAACTATCATAGTCAAGCAGCTTTACTGAAGTATCTTTTAACAAATCAGTTTCCCTTTTTCACTTGTTTTGTGTATGTTATGAACTTTTACAACCAGCTAAACTTTTTTACTGTGCCTCATGGAACAGAATATGCGTACACATTGAAAGTTGATGAGAAGAGCGATGTGTATAGCTTTGGAGTTGTACTGTTGGAGCTCATCACAGGAAGAAGGCCAGTTGGTGGATTTGGGGAAGAGGGAATGGACATTGTTCAGTGGACCAAGATTCAGACCAACTCACAGAAAGAAGGGGTGATAAAGATCCTCGACAAACGACTAGACACTGTTCCGATGGACGAAGCAATGCAAGTGTTTTTCGTCGCGGTTTTATGCGTTCAAGAGCACAGTGTGGAGAGACCAACCATGAGAGAAGTTGTTCAAATGCTTGCACAGGCTAAACAACCAAACACATTTCACATGCAATGATTCAGTACTTGAATCAGATCATGGAGCAGCAACATTTTGGTGACAGCGACAAAAATGTCACGAACATGCATAATAACAGATGATTTTCGGATCAAGTAGCGAGCACGGTTGAGTAACTGGTATAGCAGTACCAAGCTGGGAACCAAAAGTAATAAGTGAAGAAGGCAGCCAGTCCACATAGTATATACAATGTTTTATGTTTTTTTTTCTTCTCAATATTTTTGGGTTTTTGTTTGGTATTATTGTTGTATTTGTTAGAGTGAAGGTAGATCTGTTGTGGTGATTAGTGGCAGGCAAAGGTGGCGATATTGGTACTGGTTAGTTTGTATTATTGTGTCATCATATAAATGTATGACCAAAATGATTTGACGTTGCCTTTATTATACTGTAATAAACTTTTAGATTTTGTACTCGAACGTTTTGTGCTTTTTCTGATTAGCTAAATCCCACTTAATCAGACTGATGTCTTCAATCATGCCTGATTGGGGAACGCACTAGATGTGGTTGTAATTAGATGTGTCAAATCGACTTATTGGATTGTTAATGGTACTTGTTAAGACCCGTTTAATTAGGTCTGATTTTAGTAGTGGTGATGACGGTGTAAGATGAAATCAAACTAAATCGGTCTTAATAGGTGCCCATTAACAACCTAATGGGTTGATTTGCACCTCTAATTGTAACTCTGCAACTTACAAACCAACGTATTTCAGAGTCTAATCAATCTTTTCTTCTTCTTCGTAAGATTTTCAAGGAACATATACAAATGTAACTGGTTACAAACTTTGAGTAAAAAATTGAGCTCAAGGGACACTAATATGTCGATAAACGGGACAAAAACCGATGTTCATATACAACTAGTTGAGCACCATTTAAGGGCTCTTATAAACCTTCTCAAACGCTAGATACAATAAGGTAACAAGAAGTGAATATATAGGGTAACAATCATCACATGTTGTAGAACAGACTAAATTAAGTAGGTTTCAGACAACATTTTTCAAGATCCAAGATCAATTAACACTTCTTCAAACCAAAACAGACAACATTCTTACTACTTATGATTCCTGGACTTTCGTCTACCACGACTCGAGCTTCTCTCAGATACTCTACCCCTTGAATCAAGGTTTGAGGCAGAAGTATTATCTGAGGTTTCACTAGAGTATCTCCTGCGCCTCTCTTTGGCTTAAATGACACATGATATCGTCGTATCTGATCGAGCTTGTCCTTTCCAGCAGAGAGTGTGTGAAAGCAGTCACCCAAGCACTCCAACTTTCTGGCAACGAACACATCGTCATTGACGCCCTTGTGTCATCTTCAAAATTGACATTGTTAAAGGAAAACTCAGTAGTTATAGCTTCAAACTTGCTCATATGCTCGTTGCGCGCCTTCTTTCATCTTCAGATTCATTGACGGTTGCAGCAGTTGCACCTTATTGTACGCTGTCGATTTCAGCTCAATCACGTCAGTCCGAGCAGCCATTAAACCTTATGTGGTCTTCTCATTTGCTGTTCTTAGGGCAATGCTCGTTGATAGACAGGCACTAAAAACTATCTGTGCGACATTGTCAAACTTGACGTTGATAAGGACAATTGAAAGATAATGTAGTTAACGTTGATAGAGGACAACTGAAAGATAATGTAGTTGAACTTGCTCAAATGCTCGGTTGCGCTAGTGCCTGCTTTCATCTTCAGATTGAGTAACTGTCGTGTGAGTTGCACCTTATTGTACGCGGTTGGTTTCAGAGCGTACAAGTCAGCCAGAGTAGCCATTAGACCTGCTGCAGTGTTCTCATTCGCTGTTCTTTGCACAATTTTCTTTGACAACCTCGCACGGATAATTTCTAATGCCTACGCATCAAGGAGTTCCCATTCGAAATCCTCCATACTTTCTGGTTTCTTTCCTTTAAGAGGAAGATTGAGATCATTTACACATAGGTAGGCCTTGATCTTAATCTTCCATGTCTCAAAGTCTGTACCGTTGAACATGTTAACATACTTCCCGACTTCTTTAACCATTGATCCTCTGCAAAAAAAATTAGTGAAGCAAAACTCGGATACTAGCTGTTTGGAGAAAATTCAGTATCCAAATCAGGAATATCCAAAAGCAATCGGGTAAAATTAGGGTTAATAAATGACATGATATAGGGTTAATTAAAAACAGAAATCTAGCAGTACAAAACGAAATTTGGTGAATTTAAGGAACAGAATTAGGGCACAATTACATTAAAAAATTTACACATAATTAACAGGCCACCAATTGTGCTCGTTAAATTATACAATTTGATTAATTTTCATTGAAAAAGTCTGAAGATTAACAGGAAATTTTTTATAATAAAAATATAGACGAAACTAATACAGAAACAAAGAAAGAGTGCACTATGAAAACTAGGGGTTTTGTGGGATGGTGATTGAAGCTGAGTTATGGGGTTTCTTACCTATTTCAGCTGTTGCTCTCTCTTCGACTTCTCATAAATTATAAAGGAAAATTGGTAAAGAAGAGGATTTTTGGACTCCTCCCCAGCATGAAACAGTGCATTAAACCCATAAAGAAAAGAGCTTTGAATATTTGGTCCAAGGTCTTATAATATTTGGCTCGTTTGAAAGTGTTTATAAAATGATTAAAAGCGTTTTTGGTAAATATGTTTTTGAAATCAATTCTTAATAAAAACGCAAGAAGCACTTCAAGTGCTTTTAGAATCCAAAACATTTTCTTTAAAAGAGCTTTTAGTTATTTTAAAAACAATTCTAAATCAATTCGTGTCATCAGGAGCATATTTTTGTATCACATGATGAGTGCTGCACTCACATAGATACACGAATGAAAAATTTACTCCGGTGACAATCAAGTCTTTGGGGATTCGACATCATGTTTGCAATTTTGAGTACAATGACTATCCTTGTGAAGAAGCCGCATACGACCTCATTTCAAAGAACTTGTTATCATTAAACAGAAACGTCCGCAATGCCGAAGGAAACAAGTATGATTGCAACCCAAATAAACTCTAAACTGATCAATCGTTTGTACAAAATAATTCACATTACAAGCCAAGTTTCTTCGGCCTCAAGTATGTAGAAGAGCCCTGGTGTGAACCCGGCATTGAGACGACTTGCTGCTGCTGCTGCTTGGATCTCTTTTCCCTCTCCTTCTGCTTGCTTGCTTTCTCTGCCTCTGCTCGAGCCTTTCTCAGATTCTCCATTTCCGCCTGCATCGCTGTCTTTTCCCCCTTTTGTCTCTTCTTGTGCTCCAACATTGAGTTATCCGACTCCTTCACATAATAGAACATGGATCCGAACTCAGCCAACCATTGCGGTTCCACTGCAGTGGCACACTGCATATACTCCTTCCTTGTCAAAACTAGCTCATGATAGACCACGTACTCTGGATTGCAGCCCATGCCATAAAGCGCACTGCTCGGGTGTAAATAGCATGGCATTCCAGTCCGGCAGTTAACATATTCCCCCACACCCTTTAGTCTTGCTGCATTCTGAAAGTACGAGGAGCAAATAGCTTGTCTCACCTTATCAGTATCAGGCCAACAGGATGTGAGTGGGACTTTGACTTTGAGTGTCTTTAGTATCTCTAGCAGTTGGGACCTCACCTCTCTAACCTTTCGCAGCCCTTTAACTTGCAAAAAGTGGTCATCACACCAGTCCCCACGATACTGATGTTGTTCCCACTGCTGATAAACATTGTACAACGTCAAGTGGTCGGACTCTGGGAAGGAGAATTTCTCCCTTGCAGCATCACTCTCCTCTGCCCTATCTTTGGGCCTAAAGAATACCGACGGCACTGAAAGCATGGACACAATTGTCAAAACCTCATCTAAACATCCTAGCTTTTCACCCATCAATAGCATTTTAGCGAGTGGAGGGTCCAACGGCAATTCCACCATTTTCCAGCCCAGGTCAGTTAACTGCCCCTCATTGTTAAGAGCACCCAACACCCACAACTGGTACATAGAATGGAGAATATTATCCTTGGGAGGCGGGTCTACGAAATCAAAATCTAGTATCCTATCAACCTGAAGTGATTTGAGCAACAAGATCACATATCCGAGGTTGGTCCTCTGGATCTCTGGCACAGGATTGGGCAGCATTTCATTTAAGTACGCATTCTCTGTGTACAGCCGATAACATGTTCCAGGCTTAGTTCTGCCAGCACGCCCAGAACGTTGGTTAGCAGCAGTCTGACTAATAGGAAATACTTGAAGAGCATCCATACCCATTTTCGGGTTGTATACTTTCATTTTACCATATCCCGTGTCGATGACATATGAGATTCCATCTACCGTCAAAGATGTCTCAGCAATGTTGGTTGCCACAATACATTTACGAGCCCCATCTTCAGCTTTTTGGAATATCTTTGCTTGCAAGTCAGCAGGCAACTGTGAATATATAGGGAGTATCAAGAGTGTTGGCACCTCTTTAACCGAGGTGGAGATAATTTGTTCCATCCGCTCTGAAAGGGCATAACAAGCTGCCTCAATCTCATCCTGGCCGGTCATGAAGATGAGAATGTCACCTTGAGTGCCGGTGATATGAATAGTTATGGCCTCCTTCACTGCAGCTTCAACATAATCTTCACATGGGGTTTTACTATACCTGATACTTACTGGAAATGTTCTCCCAGGAATTTCAAAAATCGGTGCACTTCCAAAAAAGTTTCTAAACTTCTGAGCATCTAGTGTTGCAGATGTCACGATGAGCTTAAAATCACGCCGCCGGGCAACCACTGTTTTCAAAATCCCAAGCAGCACATCCGTGTTCAGTGACCTTTCATGGGCTTCGTCCATCACAACTACGCGATACTTGTCAAGCTCAGAATCTCTTAGTGTTTCACGCATAAGTACTCCATCAGTCATGTACTTTATTATGGTATTTGGTCCAGTCACATCCTCAAAACGAATTGCGTACCCAACTTTATCACCAAGCTCAGTCTCCATCTCTTCACTAACTCTCTTTGCAACACTCATGGCTGCCACACGTCTTGGTTGCGTGCAACCCACAATGCCGTTTACAGTGTAACCCTCTTCGTGCAGATACTGTGTCAGTTGAGTTGTCTTTCCAGAACCAGTTTCTCCAACAACAACAATAACTTGATTTTCTCGAATTACCTGTAGTAAATCATCCCTCACAGAATATATGGGCAAAAACTGTCGTTGCTGTGAGATGGCTTTTGACTTTGCAAATTCACTCGCTGCTTCCTCATTCTTCATATGCTGTGCAAACTTTGCATCTTCTTTGAAATCAATTTCACCGTCTGCACCTGCAGCAGCAGTATCTGCATCAATCTGCTCCGCTGTTTTCTCAACACCAAGGATATCGCCTAGTTTAGAACCTGCAAGCTCCCAAAAACGTTGACGCGATTTGTTCATATTTTGCTTCTCGTGAATTTTCCTAACAAGAGCAGACCCTTTGCGAGAAATAATGGCCATATCAGACGTGGAATCCTTTATTGGCATTATCATCTCTGCTCGCTTGGTAAAAACAACAGTTCCGTCCTTTCCAATTACATTGTCCTCAAGGAAAGGAGGCTTTAAATTTGTATCATGTACAAGAAGAATAACTTTGTGCTCTTCTTCATCATCGAACTCGGTCTGCACCTCAGTCCCTCGAACAGCACCAGATCTTATAAGTTGACGATCCTCCCACCGCGCAGTATCAGCAGTGAGCTGAGACAACTTTTTGCTCTGAGCAAGGGTCATCTTAGTTCCATCTCTTCGAACCAATCTTTTCGCCAACTCCGCTTCCTTCTTTTGAAAAGAAGCATCATCTCCGTAAAACAAAAACGAGCTATCAACTGTATCGAACATTGTGTTTCCTTCTTCCCTATCATACCATGCTCGGTCAGAATTGTATTCCATCTCTAGACGCATGCTTTCGCTAATCTCATATTTCTGTCCTTCATCCAAATGAGCCGTGTCTCCTTCTCCATCCTTGAACGATTGTGAATTTTCTGAGTGAGAAGCAATTTTACGAGGACTCACACCATGTTTCGAACTTGAAGATTTAAACGCATCTCCAGAAGGACAAATTCGAACTGGAGACGAAGAGATGAGATCCCACGGAGAAGCATCAGAACCAGAAAAATTACATCTACTCCGCTTTCTTCCATATTGTCCACCACATTGATCATGTTCATATCCCTCACATGCTTTCCTTCGACGACAAGAATCCTTAGCATAACTACCACTCCCATCTTTGCAATCTCTCCTCCTACCACCATGCTCTTCCCTGTCGTAATCATACCTACCCTCACAATCTCTCGGTGCCTCGAATCCGCCATCAACGCCCCTAAAACCTTCCCGTTTCGCATTAGCGTTGACATCGAAACCCAAGACAGATTTCTTCTCCGGACGCCTAAAAACAACTCTGTCCTTCCCTGAAACATATAATCCCCGACCACCACTGCTATTCTTTTGTTCCATTGTCACCCTTGCCTTGTCCAAACCAACAGATTCAGACCTTTGTTTTCAATAGAAAATCACAAACAAACAACTTATACAGCAAGAAACCTATATATATAAGGACTTTATAAAAACCTGGTACGACAACCTAGTCCCTCACAATTGTCTAAGAAAATTGGATAAGTTTTACGTGGGAAACTTCTGGAAACAGAATTTGGGCAGAATTCACCAGCCCCAAATCAATTTTTTTTTAAAAAAATTTATATAATTTGTTTGATTTATTAAAAATATCTAAATGCCAAAAAAATAAATCAAATCAAGAGTGATAGATTAGAAACAGAATTATGAGGTCTCTCTTACCTTGGGGTGGATTCAGGGCGGCTGTCGAATTATGAACATAAACCCAGAAAAGTAGTCAACTTTGTAAACCGTGTTCGATCAGAAAAGGTCAAAACTTTGGTCTGGGTAGCAATATTAGGCTGGATCCTGTTTTGGGTCGGTTGTACTTTCTCTATTTGGTCCTTGGGCCTTTGTATTGGGTCAGCGCAGCCCAATGTGGTAAAAACAGAGGCCGCCCACTAGGCACCATCCTCTGCAAGTTCCCGCTTTCACCTGGACTGAGTAAACAAACACCAGAAACCCTAGAGAAATATTGCCAAGCAAGAAGAGGACGCAGCAAGCAACCCAGTCAGTCCTAAATATTTGATTTCTGAAGGTACGTTGGGGTTTTTTGTTAAAGGTGGCTCCTTTATTTCAATCAGTTATTGTTGGGCTGCAATTTCTCATACCATTGTGCTTTTATTTATTTTTTAATTTCCTTCCCAACTCTTATGCTATCTCAGATCATAAATTGTAGTTTATTGGATTACCCAGATGCTTAATATTTTATGTCTTGAGTACTTCGTGCCTTCACTAATTGAACATTGAGTTTTTTTCTTTGATTAGTATTATAATTAAATTAAAATTCTGGTGTAATTATTTAGTTAATTTTGTGAGTTTTGGAACTTAGAGCTGGAACCCAGAAAATATTGTTTACTTTCTGTCCAAACTACTAGCCAAGGCAAGAATGGAGTAATGGGCAGGGAAGAGGATTGTAATTTGTAATTCATTCAAACAATCATACTCATAGATTTGGTTCTAATTTGTTGAGTTTATTATCCCAGTTGCATTAATTTGTTGCTTTTGGTTCTAGGTTGTACACAAGATGGCCTCCAGAATCGCCCAAATCCGCCTAGTCAGTTCTCACCCCGAGGTTTATGAGCCGTGTGATGATTCGTTTGCTCTAGTAGATGCTCTTTTAGCTGATCGAACAAACCTGTTGCAGCACCAACCGGCATTGTGCCTGGAACTGGGTTGCGGCAGTGGCTATGTCATTACTTCTCTAGCTCTTATTGTTGGCCAGGAGGCGCAGTATATTGCGACTGACATTAACCCCCATGCGGTGAAGGTGACTCATGAGACGTTAGAAGCACATGGGGTTCATGCGGAGTTGATAAATACTAACATTGCATCAGGACTGGAGAAGCGTCTGAAAGGTTTGGTTGATGTAATAGTTGTGAACCCACCTTATGTGCCGACCCCTGAAGATGAAGTGGGACGCGAAGGAATAGCATCTGCTTGGGCTGGCGGGGAGAATGGGCGTACTGTGATTGACAAGATGCTGCCGGTTGCTGACACTCTTTTGTCAAAGAAGGGCTGGTTGTACATGGTCACTCTTACAGAAAACAATCCCTCGCAGATATGCCTTCAAATGAGAGAGAAAGGCTATGCTTCCAGAATCCTTGTCCAGAGATTGACAGAAGAAGAAAATCTACAAATCATCAAGTTCTGGCGGGATTCCGATTCACAAGTAGTGGAAAAGGAAAACAAAACAGTGTCAGTTCCTGCAAAGGACATTGAGTCTTTGCTCTCTCAGTTCCATATATTCCCGTTTCTGAGAGGCAGCAACAACGACAGTAGCTGATGGATAGAGAAGAGGGGAAACGTAAGTTTCTTAGTATGTACATGATGGGAAAATGGTTCCTATTCTCATAATCTTATGAGTTCTGGAAACCTTTGTCTGAACTTGAGATGCACACCATTGAACTGTTTGGTGCCGTCGGGGACTTTATCATTTTCTACGAAAATTTGTAAGTCCCGGATTCGTGTTTTCACAAGCATCTGCAGAACATGTTCATCATATTGTCATAGTTTTATACCAAGTAATTTGGGTGTAATTCTTACTAGTACGCTACAATAGGGTGCAACTGAAGAGATTGCTCAAAAATGTCAATGAAGACGTGATTATTTTGTGTTGCTTGAAGTACTTGTGGTGATTCTTTCTACACAAATTGTCTAGGAATGTCAGGTGCAATCCTTCCAGGTTTAGGTTTAGTCGAGGTTCGAAATGATAGCAGAAAGTAACAAATGGAGAGCTGCAAATTTCTTGAACGGGTATTTCTTGAAAGCCAAGGTAACAAGCACGGTTTACAACCCAAACAAACCCCAATTGCTAGAGAACAGAAATAATATTCATATGATCCATTCTTTTGAGAACACGCATCCTTTTAAAGAAAACCGACAAGTTGATCCATATAACATACCTATACAGAAAAACGATCCATAGTTCTTCCATTAAGGAGATTTACAGAGCTGTCAATGGTAAAACCTGCACAAAACTACGTTTCAGTTTCTCTGGTACCGCACTGAATGAACAGTCGTTTGACGTTCAAGCGAGATCACATATTAGAGATCTTTTTGGTCCTCCTTACGGCAGTCTTAGCAAGAGTATCACAAATCTCTCTATTCCGTTTGGAGCCTGCAACTTTGTTGCCGCCAATGGCTTCAGAAATCTTCCCCTGGACTTTACCGCCAATGGCTTCAGGACTTTTCCCCTGAACTTTTAGTGCCTCCTTTACAAAAACCTTTAACCTCCATAATGTGCATTCATTCTGTGTAGGTGGGATGGAAGAAATGAAAGAATAGACATCTCAATTAGCATCATGCCAAATGAATTTAAACGTAAATACGATGGTTTGATATTGTACTACTACATTCAATTTAAATGACTGCCAGATCACAGCAAAAACAAATAGATAAATAGATAATGACCTGAGCATCAATGTCAAGATCCACTTCTTGCGCGGTTGCTTGGAAGTTGGGGTTACTCTGTGCAACAATTTCTAGAGCCTTGCTCAGATCTTCGGCAGATAACTGCGAGAGAGCTGTCGAGAGTTTTCTTTTATCATCCGAAGACATTTTCCTAAATCAATCCACAGTTAGACGCTTCACAGATGACAAAATGATCAATGAAAAATAACAGACACAACAAGACCATGCCCATGCAGTTGCAAGAACAATGCTGGATTCAGCTGTTGCAAGAACAATGCTGGATTCAGCAATTCAGTAAGGCCCATTCACAGTTTAACCACCCAACTAACATAAAGCTACATATCCAATTTTGTCGGTTGCAACACGGCAATAAAATGCACTTTGATTTGAAGTTTCTAAAACTATATACAAACCCAAGCAAAAACACAAGCAATTTAGTTTAATTGTAGAGTGGATATGGGTTCTTAACAAACCTGCACTTCTGAACCACTGTTTGTCTGAGGTTCCTCAAATAATCATCAATCTCAAAAAGCTGAAAATGATTTCGTTAAAAAAAAATGTAGATCATGAGTCAGAATTTACTCCTAAAAATAATCGAACTTTTGATTGGCATTGTGTATGTAAATGCATGTTGCTATTAAAAATTAGAATAACGAGAGAAAATTGAGAAGCTTCGTTACAAATTACTAAGAGGACTCTGAAATTTGACAAACCTCATTGCTTAGATCCTTAGCTGTGCTGGCATATGCAGCATCCTGAGATAGTTGCATGTTTCGCCGTGCCTCTGCTTCCTCGTCTGCTCGTCTTGTTTCCTATGAATAGTTAAAACTTAGGTTGAAAGTTAAAAAACTATACTGAAACAAGAAGACAGGCAACCTAAAACACATCCATTCACAATGAAAGGCTACTGAATTTGTTAAAAAAAAAAAGTGTTGGTAACAAGGTCCACAAAGTCCTACATAAGATATTTTCGCATTAAGAATAGAAACTTACCTCTTCAACAACTTTAGGCAGAAGCTTTAGCCATTTTTCTTCAAATTTTTTCAACAACGATTGGGCCATCACATAGACATCGTCACCTTCATCATTATATTTCATTGCATTCTTGAAAACCAGCCTCACATCAGCATATATCTCCCTGACATTCTTATACTCACTACCATCCTTGGCTTCCATTCTATTTTTTATGGTACCAAGGTCCATGGGCTTCTCAATGACCTAATGTAAGACATGAAACAAATTAGGCAGACCATCAAAAGGAATTTTCTTCTTTGTTGAAAAAGAAAGATGTATAATAAAGAATGAATGAACACTACGTGAAAGACGACGGACCAACAACAGAGAAATCAGTATGATACAAGTAGATATATGCATCTTCAAGTTGACAACTAAAAGTTCGACAATTTTTTGCTTTTTTAATACTTTAATGAGGACCTTTGGAAAAAGTACAGCGTGTCCTCATCAGCATAGTGAGTAAATTTTGAAAACAATTAAAAATGTATGAAGTCTTTTTGATAAGTGAACAAGATGATAACATTTGCCCATAAAGGAAGAGATTACTAATCAGAAAATTCTAAAGGAAGAAAACTTTACTTGATAATAGTCATGCAATCCAAGACTTTCAACATCTACAGGATCCATAAAGGGCCACGCCCATTCAAGCTTAGTGATCTGAACAGTGCCAAGTGAAGCCATATTAACTAGTGTTAACCCAGATAAATAATTTTTATTACTGTTTTAGCAACAAAGCATCTAATTGAAGTTTTAATGAAAAACCATGTACAAGTTAGTGAATGCGAAAAAAATCAATGTCCACTCAAATCTGCAGCTGGTACTTCGCCCACGTAGATACAGCGTAAATACCAGATATCAGAATATTTTCCTACATTAAAAAAAGACAATTTTCTTCTAGCAAGAAAAAATTCAACATTTTATAAGTCTCCTTGCTTCTGCTTTTTCTGAAAAACATTATCCACCTAAAAGAAACCGTGCAAGAGGGTCCGGACTCTGACAAGTAACAACTAAAGTTTCTCATTTAGCTTGTATGTGAAATTAGAAGTATCACTCAACATGAACATCTGGTCACAAAAATTGACAATGGCGTCTAGCTTTTTATAGAAATTTTATAGTAGTAAATTAGAAAAGGTGCAAAATGGGTAGAGGAAGACCAAGGAAGACCTGGATTGTGCTCTAAGCAAAAGGGGTAGATCAAGACCTAGGAAGACTTGGATTGTGCTCAAAGCAAAAGGGGTAGAGCAAGACCTAGGAAGACTTGGAAAGAGACTTTAAGAAAAGACATAGAGTACTTGGAGCACACAATTTTATAAGGTTTTGTTGTAGAAAAAAAAACACCCCGACAACTATAAGTTTTATATAAACCGTTCAAGAACTCAAGGAGAGGAAACAAATACTTCATCTATCCACTTGTCATGCTTTAGCGGATTCTTAGTTGTGAAATTCTTATGATGCCCTGCTCCCATTACAAAATCAACAGGATTTTTGCCCTAAAGTATTGGGTTTTAACTTTGAAGTGTTTTTTTCCCTAAAATGTCATGTTATCAAGGGCCGATATGTGAAAAGCTCTTCTAAAACTGCTGCTATTTGTTCCTCACAACAAGTCCAAATGACTGTCTTTTACGAAGAGAAGGTATTAATTAGGATGTTATAATTTGACCAAACATATTCGATTTTGCTCCGCTTCCAACACTATATCATCTGACTTTTCCCCTTCCCCAGGAAATTACTTCTGAACTTGCTTCAAAAAATCATATATCCAACAATATTATAAAGAAGGAACATAATTAAAAAACATGTGAAGAATTAGTTAAAGAAAGAACCCTTAGACGCAAGAAAATATCTTCATTAAAATATACCCAAGTACTTGCATCCATTGCAAAAGTTTGGTGCTTGCCTGACGGAACATTGCAGAAAATTGGCGCATAAGCTCTTGCATTCTCTTTGTAGCAGCGGCTTCCCTACGTGATGCATCTTGCTGCTGCTTCTTAGAAGCAGTTAACTGTCTATCCTTCACGACTGCAACACCTTTTGAAGTGGGTAGATTCAGATTTCCCGTAGTCAAGTAAAACCGTTCCACCTCATTCACTCTTTTCTCAAGCTGCAAGTAAAAGACAAGTTAGCCAATCTTGTTCACAAGTTTTAAAATTTTGGACAGATTTCCCATAAATGAAAAAATTGCACAAAACCATAGATGTAAAAGTAAATTCCATAGTAGAAGCTGACCAACATATTGATAATTAATGACGAAAAACCAAACTATTGGAGTGGAAAATCATATAACACCAACCAGATTAGACGACGAAACTAGAACTCGAATTACATAAAGAAGATGCCGGTTTATAATTAGTGAAAAGAAGCCTCACCGTATCGACCTTTGCAGAAATCTCATCAACAGAACGATTAAATCCCTCCACTACAGCTGCACCATCAACACTTGTAAAATCTGGGTTTGATGAACTTGCTGGCTCCATCTGTTAGGACAACAAAAAGATTGAATTTAAGCAAAATCATTCCAGAATTTATTCCCAATTTCTAACTATCTGGAATTTTTCAACTAAAACAATTCGAAAAGGCTGAAATTAATAAAAAAAAAATTGTGAATTTGATCCAAATTAACTAGATCATTGGAAAGAAACAATTAAAGATTGTATCTTGATCGTTAAAACTCTAAACCCCTTTTCGTTGCATCAATCAAATAAGAGAGAGAGAACCGAATTGAACCCAACCAGCGTAAGCCTTCCTCTTCCCTAACAAATAAAAAAATACAGTTGTTCAGGATATAGATATGGGTGTACCTGGAAGAGCAGAGACGCATACCGAGTCGGAGAGGTCAGAGAGAGAGAGAGAGACGGGAAGAAGCTGAAGAAGAACGCAATGCCCGATCACCAGTTGTTCAGTATTTGATCCGAACGAACTCGAATATTTTGAAATTGGGCTGTTTATTTATACTTATTGGGCTCGTGCCTTTTGTCTTTCTCATTTTGAACGGCCCAATATTGCTTTTTAATTTATTCAACTTAATAATCGTGAATAATCAGAGGTGAATAAAGCCGAAAGGGAAACAGGAGTGAGGAGATCACTTCTCTAATTTTACCACAAGAAACTTGCCTCAGATGAAGCTTTTAAAATGTCAACTTCATGTTTCATTCGTTAAAAATATTTTTTTTAATTAAAGTGCATATAGTTATATTGTTTAGGGTTTTGTTTTACAATAGAGAGTGAGAATGATTTCGAGAATTAAAGAAGATAAATAATCTTAGGATATAAACATTTAAAGTGATTTGAGGTTGAAGTTATAATTGCATATTAAGGTGTATAAGTAAGTCAGTAATAATTTTAATTGTAAAATGTATTTAACAATAGGGTGATTTTATATAAAATCAATAAAAAAATCCGTATTTAAAATATTTCATTCATTCTTTTATTTTTCGATTCAAGTACACTTACATTTCATTGTTTTTTTTCTACTTTTTGTGCTTTTTATAACATATTGTAAATCTACCAACAATTTAGTGTCTTCGCATCGGCATGAGCTGGAGATAACCAAGTGCTGATGGACCAATTAATCAAGTACTAGGTCTACTTTTTGTGTTTTTAGTAGATCTCTTCCAATAGATAATGTCCTCCCATATGCGTATGCTCTGATAGGAGATTCTAATCAAGGACAGAGGCAGCTAAGCCCCGTCGAGGGCAGGTGCCCCCACTGGACTGCTGAAGTTTTGTGTAGAGGAAAAAAAATCATAGAACTTGAATTTATCATATTTAAGTGGTTAGTTATTTATTATTTAAGTACTTTAAATGATTAGTTGAAATTTTCAAATAATATGTATAGCAAGCTATAATTGTGAAAAAAAAATGTCTACAAGTTGGCTTAATGAAATTTGAGAAGAAAAGAAAAGCAACGAAATTATAAAAAAAATTCAACTATCATGAATTTTTTTTCCTCAAGTCTGAAGGTTGAGGTTGCCCCGCTAAATAAAATTTCTAGCTCTGATCCAAAATGTGATTATGTAGTGACGAAGGGGCAAGTGATTGGTGTGGATAGAATAGGTTCAAAATTTGATTATCTTCAATGTAATAAGATTGATACATACATACGCAGACTGATACACAATAAATTACACATAAATGAAAATTTTTGGAAAAACAAATATTCCGAAATAGGTTACAAGTATTGAAGAATAACAAATCAAATATATTTTACCAAATTATAACACTTTTACGCAGAAGTCATCACTGACTTGGGGAGGAAGGACTTGAAAATTTTTAAACCTTTTTAACCCATGCATGATTGATTGAATGTTCTTCCTAAAGCTTTGGTGGTTCTGCAGCAGCAGATTCCTCCACCTTGGGAGGAGGAGCCTCAGCAGCAGCATCTGGCTCAGTAGGTTTAGGTTTCTCAACCTCCTCCTCTTTCTCCTCCACCACTACCTCTTCTTTCTTCTCCTCCACCACCTCTTCTTCAATCACTATCTCCTTTTCTTTTACACCACCACTTGTTTCCTCCTCAGTCTTTGCTGCTTCGGCTGGCAGCGGCGGCTCCACCTTCTCCTCAGTCACAATGAATGTTGACACCTTCTCAAACACAAAGAAAACTGGACCTGAAACGGAGGCTGGCCCATATTTTGAAGAGGCTTCTGATACTGGTTTGGATCCTGGGAATTCTGTTCATGCATATAAAGATATAACCCAATTAAACACACGAGAATTTTGAAGAATTAAACCCAAAAATCATTGAATATGTTTTAAATAAATTGCATACCAATTTTAGCCAACTCTTCAAGGAACTTCAGGACTGCAGCTGAATACTTCTTCAACCCTGACTCCTTGCGCTCCTTAACCAAAGTCTGTTTAAGATGAAATTAAGTTTATGCAGAAGAGCTAATTAGTACTTAATAATTGGTCTAGTAATTCCCTCTTTCATTGTTTTATCTCTTAATTTGTCTTATGCACGAGATTTTTGGTGTGACAGAACAGACAGACTTATTTTGTATACAACTAATGATAAGACATATTTTCTCATCAAATATGTTACCTTGATTTCAGATGAGGAAGCTTCATATAATTCAATTACTTTTGCTTGAAGCTCAGCCTTCTTTTCCTCAAACTCCTTGGTTATTTCCTCCTGAAAACAGATGCATATATAGTTATATACCACATATATATAATTATAAATTGTTCTATTTGTAAGATCTTCTGCAGAAAATAAAATAATTTGACCAAAACATAAAAACAAGAGAAAGAAAAAGGGAAGAAATATAACAAACCTTGGAGTCATCAAAGGACTTGCAAGCCTCAGCAGCAGCAGCCTTTTTTGTACTGGTTTTGGTCTCAAACACCTTCTTGATCTTTGGAAGCACCTTTGTTTGCCAATAACCCATCTCACTTCTCAACTCAAATACCCCTTAAGTCTAAAAACCGATAAAAAAAAAAAGCAAACTGAGAATCAGAAAAACTCAAGTATAAGACTGAAATGGTTATCAAATGAGCTTTTAAAGTTACGCAACAAAAAACTGAAATCAAGTACTGAAACTTTGAAGAGCACAAAGAGATTGATAAACTAAGCTAATAATAATCTCTATATCTTACCTACTTGGGTGATTAACTCTCTTCCTTTATTTCTCTCTCTTTCTCCTCCAATCAAACTCGCAAGGTCCACCTCAATTCTCTACGAATGTAGCAGCCAACTGTCTCTCCAAACTAATACCACAAAAAGCTTGAGAACCTGGCACATCAACATATACACATATGCTTCAAACACATAAATACCCCTATGGTTCGATTTTAATTGCCAATTACCTAGTTATTCACTGATAGCAGCCAACCTCCCCATGCAAATTGCCTAAACTACCCTCCACCGTCGGCTTATATAATTAAATTCCAAGGGCTATGACAGCACAAAAATTCACAGGTAGGTTTGGCTATTATTTCACAATTCGATATGTGATTCAAGGCCAGGGTGGTCAGTGGCGGGGTTGTAAATTAGCGGGGTATATGGGAGAGAGAGAGACTCACCTACACTTTGACACATTATCGTATTGTATCTCAAATCAATAACAAATTATTAGTGAAAAAGTTAAAGTATATGACAATACATTATTGGTTTAAAATATTGTCACAATTGTAGTTTTGACATAAATTTATTTTCTACATGTGGCGATGTGTGTATTTTTACAGGAAGCAGAATTCGAACTCAATACTTCAAACACAATGAAAATGATCTTAACCAATCAAATTACGAATTCTTGACGTGAAAGATTAGTTTGAAATATCCATACGGTTGCATACTAGGAGAGTTTGTAAGTTTCTCTATGAAAATGCAGATGGGATTGTGGTGAGCCTTTGTTGGGGGAGGTGACAGCTGGCAATCACCTCAAGGGGGAGTAGAGAAACGTGGGACCCTTGAAGGGTTTTGCCAATTTTGGATGTTGATCTGTAAATTTAATTGTACGTGTGCCAGTATATGCATCTTCTTCTTGTTCTTCCTTTGACTTGATGGAAAATACTTGTCACGTGGCTTCGCTGGATATTTAGCAATCACGCCGTCAATGACTGAGAAAAGTTCTTCGAAACAAACCAGCCCCCCATGGCCTCATTTGCAAACAATGCAGACAAAAATTCATGCCATGTTACTCTCTGCTTTCTTTATTTTTTTGTCAAGCCATGTTACTCTTCGTTTGATTGTATGTGTATACAAAAAACCAAAAATTATTAAATTAAAATTAAAAAAACATTAAAAATTAATAAAATACAAAAAAAAAAAAAAAAAAAAGCAAAAATATATACAGATGGCTGCCTAGCCTACCACATGGAGGTTGATTATAATTTTATATATTTTTCTTTTTTAGGGTTTAGGCCATAACAAGGAGTGCGATAGATGTGTCTCTTCCAACCCTCGTAAAGTGGGAAGTCTAGTTAACTTGGATCGCCCTTGTTAAGGTTTTGGCCATAACAAGGGGTGGGAGACCAGAAAACTTTCTATTAGTTTCGAAGTGGGGCTAAGACAGGTTTAATTAGCTGCATATGATTTGGTTTTGGTACTACAAAGGTAAGTGCTGCTGGTACGAGACATCATATACGTTAATTTTGAATTGATGACAACGTTCTGGCTTTTGCTGTAAGAATAATTGTATTTTTGTTTGAAGACCAACTAATTCGTCTTACTCATTTGCAAATTACAATCAGAACCTATGCAAACATAACTCGACAAATCAAAGAAAGAGTTTTCACACATATGTCAAACCGTAATTTATTGTTTGTACGACAGGTAAAAATTGATATTCAAGTTGAACTCTATCTGAAACAGCATTTTTGGTTTTACCAAAAAGAGATTCTGTGTATCATGTATAGTAGTTGGACTAATTTGCCACCTGAGTTTGTATTACAATTTTGATATTATATATTTTTCAGAGAAAAAATATTTATTTATCTGTGAAACATCCATCTTTGCTAATCTGTCAGCCACCCATTTTCCTCAATTAATATTGAAGTTTAATCTGACTGTTGGAAAATTCTCCAGCATCTTGAAGTTTAATCTGAAGAATTTGTAGTACATTTGGTTAATCAGATTGATCATTGCATCTGACGTTCCGAGTTCAACTCTCTTTCACTATCGCTTGACTACTATTAAGAAAAAAAGCAATTCTTTAAAAGGAGAAGCATGTTGCACGACTTGGCTAAACCCATGTTTGTTTTTTGAGTCTTGTAACAATTTTTAATTAGATTGGACTTGAAAAATAAATGAATAAGCCAATTAACAGTAGTCAGCTAATTATAAATTTATGAGAATTAAAACAAACCAAAGCAATCTAAATATTTTGAGTATCATAAGTTGTAGTGTTATTGTTTATGAGGTATCTTATGAAGTTGGTGGAGTTATAGAATTTTATTCTCCTTCAAGAAAAAGCCTCAAAGACCACGACTGAGGCCATATTAAAATATTTATATAAAAAGGATAATTAGTGAATTAAATTTGTCATACTTGAATTAAAATAATGTTTTGTCCGAAAAAAAGAAAAAAATTACAACCTCAACTATTCTGTCTCCAAATGAGAATTTGGACCAATTCACTGTAAAAATAAATAATAAAACGAGTGTTCACTAATTTGAATTGGATGAAGTTATGTTTATGAGCGACATAGTTGTCTGTGTTATTTTTATCTGCTATAACTTTGTATTTTGCAATTTTATGTCTGCTGTTTTGTTACTCTACAAAGTGTGATATTTTTTGTCTTGTAGACGTCGTTGTTGTAATCCCAAAGTTTATCTATTGAATTTTTTTGTCATTTCGATTGAAAGGAAAAGTTTAAGTAGTCTTCGTCAATGGCTTGGGCAAGCTTAAACATGAGAAGCAAAAATATTCAAGAAGACAAAGGATGAAGCGGAGGGTAACGTTTGAGTGCAAAACTCTATTGAAAATGACATAACATTATACCATCAACTCTATGTCACTCTGACAAAGAAGGTGATTAGCTTTTAACATTAAGAACCTTCACTAATTAATATTTGCCTTATCCAACCCTGAGGTATTTCCAACTTAAGTGTCTTCCCGAAAGAGGAGAAATTCTTCCTTGCATACAACAGCACTCATAAACGGGTGGGACCCACCGAGGGTCTCACGTTACGGGTGTGTTGCCTTATCCAACAGCCGGCACGGTAGAATTTCACCTCAAAAGAAAGCCTCTAATTCATTTATTAAAGAAAACATGAAACTGTTAATCAGTCTTCATCTGCAAAGACCATAATCCGTAGTTCATTTCATTTGTAAATCGCGTTAAACTACATTACGAACATTTCAGCTCTAATAAATTACCGATCTCTCTTTCTGTAACAAATTTTGCCGCAACACGGCAAAGCCAAACTAAGCTCAAAACTGTGCAACAGGTTATAATCGGGGGATTGTGAACTTACCAACAAGTGATGGTTTGATGGTTTCCTACTTAAATAGTATCACCAGATCAATCTATAACATAGTTGGGATTCACAGTCAATATTCTTTCTTTTCTAGATTTTTTTGACGGTTGCCCTACACCTTCGCCTTCACCCTCGCCTTCTGCTGCTTGACTACCGTCATCTAGTACTATCAGATGTCCTTCTCTTGTTATCAACCACTGCATTTCACGTGTTTATTTTTCTCTTTTAGTAAAAGATAACTGCTATTATGTCCAGATAATATAGCAACTTTTACACTAACATTGCGGGTGCAAGGTAACGGTACTCTTACCTCTATTATGGCACTGATTATGGTGACTTCACGCTCCGCCTCCTCCTTGGAACTGTAAGCATTTTTCTCGTCCTGCTGTCTCACATACCATTCAATCAAATCCCTCTGCCTCATTCCAGCCAGCCCTGTCCCTGAAACAAGGAACCCGTTAATTATTTTAAGAACTTTCTAGAAAATGAATACAAATTACATGGTAATAATTACAAATAACGGTTAGAGTCCATTTGGAAGAAGTGGTTTCAAATCTAGAGATTTAGCTAAGATTCTACAGTTGGATTGCTTGACGGGACTATCACAATGCATAAACATCTATCTTTACTATTTAGTGATTTATACAGAATTGGAACCAACATTCCAAAGGAAAACTGATCTAACATTTCATCATTATCTACACGTTAACAAGCAAAAAAAATAAGCAGGGTAGATGGCTTACCGCTTTGCCTAACATCTTCTTCATGCTGTCTAAGACGCATGACAAGGGCCTGGGCAATCCTCTGAAAGTATTCATCACTTACTTTAATCTTTCCTTGGTCAGCTGCACCATCATCATTTGCTACACCTATTACCCACATAAAGTGATCATGTTAAGATAAAGTTTGAAGAAAGCACATAATTAAAAAAAAAAAAAAATTAAAAAAAAAAAAGGGTCCTATAATAATGCCAGCATCCTCAGAGGCTGGCTCAGCTTTGGCATTTGATCATCACCTTGATCAAAATCGGACAGATCAATCTCACTAGACTCCACACTGAATGACAAAAGAAAACGCACGTTATTGACACAAAGCCTCAGAATTTGGAGAGTGTGTGTGTGTGTGTGTGTGTGTGAGAGAGAGAGAGAGATGATACGAGAGGAGGATATTCAACATAGTCTCATAGATTTCATACCTGATCACTGATGTTTTCAGCAATCTCACTGCTAAACGGACATGGGCCGGTTTTACCTGCAAGAATTTGTTAAGAGTTAAAAAACATGTATCTTATCTTAAACCCCGATAAACAATGCCACAATATTAGGCACCTGAAGGTCTAAATGACTTCGAGCAATGGCTTCGGACAGTCTAATCAATGCCTCTAGTTGCCTAACTGTCATGCGATAAGCAACTCTACTACCAGGAGCAGTATCACCTCTTCTGAGAGCAACATAAGATTCCACCAACAGCTTTCTAGCATCGGAGTTTAACTGCGTGATTTATTCTGCTCTGTCAGATACAGATAGAGAGGGGGTGAGGTTATGGTTTTGGAAGTGCAGAGAGAATACCTTAGGTTTCAGAGTTTTAGCAAATGCAATATAACGTTTCAGCTGTGCAGTAGTGAATTCAGGAGTGAGTGCCTCTTCACGCTTTTGATGTACTCTTACAATGTGGTGGGCAATGTGGTAATCAGTTTGATCATCTGGGTCATCAATCATAACATATACCAGATCAAACCTTGAGAGGATAGGAGGAGGAAGAGCCACATTATACTGGAAAACACAAACAAAAAGGTGATAAGTCCATAGCCTCCATACAGAAAATCTATAAAACATTTCCATTTCAAAATAGTTTTCCCCTACGGAACGTCACCCAGGGGAACAACACCGCACTTATTAAAACAGTTCTTAAAATTTAAGTTTCAAGCATATATATACCTTGAGTGGTTTAGATTTATCATAACGTCCGCCTGTGGGGTTAGCAGCAGCAAGAATTGATGTTCGAGCATTCAGTGTTGCCTGTATTCCTGCTTTTGTAATGCTTATTGTCTGTTGTTCCATGGCCTCATGAATCGCAACCTAAAGTCCATTACATACCAGTTAATGATAGTTTATGCATCTAGCTCACGCCATCGAATTGTACCAAAAAATAAAACAGTTACCTGATCCCTAATGTCCATTTTGTCAAATTCATCAATGCAACAAATACCATTGTCAGCAAGCATTAATGCGCCTGCCTGAAATGAAATCACAGGTGACAAATCAGCATTTCTGGAAACAGATTGGTAAAGAGATTGCCAAAAGAAATAGGATGCCGAGGTATGTACTCCCTCACAATTCACAAAAAATATGACAAAATCAACCTGAAAATGCAGCACTGAAAATCTATTAAGTGAGCTATAATTCCATAGAAACAAATAAATATGTGCAAAATGGTTAATAAGCATCCATAAATTTAGATGCTACCTCAATACAAAATTCTCCTGTTTCTGGTTCTTTGGCAACAGTTGCAGTTAAACCAGCAGCAGAGGAGGATTTCCCAGAAGTGTAAACGGATCTTGGAACTATTCCTGCCGTATACCTACAGTTGATAGAACAACATAAAAAATGTGGATGTGTCTATAAACTAGGGGAACTGAAATGATAAGCAGTAGAAGGGACATACTTGAGGAACTGAGATTTTGCACAACTGGGGTCCCCCACTATACAAACATTGATGTCTCCTCTCAAGTTGATGCCTTCATGAGTAAACTTGTGGACACCACCCAGGAGCATAAGCAGAATTGCACGCTTGATATCTTGATGGCCAAATACAGTTGGGGCAATGCTATCAACAAGCTTATTGAAGAAATCAGGGGTATTCCTCATTCTTTGAACTTCGTCTTTCTCTTCTTCCTGCCAAATTAATGAACAATAAAAGTGGGTCAGAAAATTGTTGCCCAAAAATACTAAATATCCATGCAGAGTTCCAAAACATAGTGAAGTCTTAGTTTCGAACAATAGCCAGATGAGAAGAAAACAATTGAAGGATCAAAAGTGAAATCCGAAATGACATTGAACAACAACAACTAGAGACTAGCAGATGGGAAAAAAGCACAGAAGGTTGTATCAGGAACTAACAGTGAACTGCTGGTTGTCATCGTCGTCAGCATCCTTCTTTCTATTCCGGATATCAGTATCCTGTCTACCATCAGAAATCTGGAGGAAAAGAACCAAAAATGCAATTGTAAGGCAAGGATCATAGAAAAAAACCAATCACATAACCAGAAATACTAATCAAATCTACTCAATGGAAAACCTGAACTGAGTTGGCAATAAAGGCAAGGCGATAGGAGAGGTCTCTCACTCCCAATGCTTTTAGACCCCTCACTCCTTCATGTCCAGCCATAGAACCATTGCGCTGGGATGCTTGTCGAGAACACTCTGCTCTGTCTCCAGGGGAGGCCAATGCCATTATGTCTGGTATGACAACCACTGTGCCCGTGAAAATGACCCTATGAGTGCACAAAATGAAATAGACATGGAGCTTAGATACATGCTACTAGTATGCTGAAAAAAAACACTAGTTGGAATCAAGCAAAGGGGGTGACTTTGCTTACGTGTCACCAGCCCTGGCCTTCTCAACAATCTCGTGGCGGATAATAACATCCAGTGATCTAGGAAGGGAGCCCGCAGGTATCTCTTTGGACGTCTCCTGCATTCGTACCCTCTGCCAGTCTGCAAATTTGCTCTCTTGCCGAAGCAACGCCCACCTTGCTCTATTAGAGCAGGTGGCATTGACACAGATTGTTGGCTTTGAACCCACAATTAAAACAAAAAATCAGAATCACCCACCAGAATGCTCAAAACAAACATTAAACTATTGGAATAAAAAAAACAATTGTGCCATTAAATGTAAGCTGGCTGACCTCGGTGTACTTGAATTGTTGTTCGACATTCTTGATGACGCCTCCGCACTCCAAGCACTTGAATGTCCCGTGGAGAAGCTCTGGTCGAACCTCACTGGTCCGAGTCACCACACCTTTCACCGATACCAATTTCCCAATTTCTGCTGTGGTCAATTCCCTCAACCTAGAATGAAAAAAAGTTCCATTATTTTCCATGTCCCATTTGGAAGCTCAATCAAATTCTGTAATATTAAGTAAAGAAATCAATAAAAAGCACACCTCTTGGAGACGGGAAGGTTGAAGAAGGCGACATTGATGTCCTTGTTCGTATCGTCGGAGATGAAGTTGGGGCGGAGCTGCGTCACGAATGTCTTGCAAGCGTTCTTCAAATAGGGTTCAAACCTAATCAATAGACCTGGCAATTTCTGACACGACCCGATAACCCGACACGACACGACACGAAATTAACAGGTGTTTGGGTCGACACGATAACGAATCGGGTCTTATCGGGTAACCCGATAAGCACCTGTTAAGATAACGGGTTGGGTCGGGTATACACGTGGGTAAACACGATACACGATAAGCAGAATATTATTTTTATAATTTTATAACCCTCAAAAAATACTGTAATAATTATATACATTAATTTTACAATTTTATACCCCTAAAAATTATAATAAATATATATATATATATATATATATATTAAATTAACTATAAAATTTATAATAATTATAATAATTATATATACTATAATAATTATACCCCCAAAATATTAAGTCTATCTATACTAATTATATATATATATATATATATATATATTAAATTTTATAAAAACTATAATAATTATTAATTAATAATTTAATATGCATGATCATGCATTGCATATTTGCATGATTTTGCATCCATTGAAATTTGATGCGTCAGGACTCATATGTGATTTGTTTACATTCTCAAATTTCAATAATCAATTTCTTGCCATTGCCATTTGCCAACTTGCCGCCCTTTTTGAAAAAAAAAATGGAGGGAAAATGAAAATGTTAAGAAAAGTTGAAAATAAAACAAAAAAGTGAGGGAATTCAATTAGGGAAAGATGTTGGAGGGAAAAGTGAAAATGATAAGAAAAAGTTGAAAAGGAAACAAAAAAGAGAGGGAAAAATGAAAATTAATAGAAGTGGTGAATCTAAGTATAAATAAACTCTAAGTGTTAGTCAATCTATCGTTTTACGAATTCTCCAAAACTAATTTCAACGATCCAAACCGTCAAAATTGTTTGTATATGCTTGGAGATCACATCAGCAAAAAATCACAAAAATAAAACATTCAGAGATCAAGTAACGGGACAAAGCTTTTCAACGGTTATAAATGAAAAATCACGATTTAACGGTTATTTTAACTCCGATTTTGATGATTTTTTATAACTACACTCCTTGACCCTATATGAATACAATGAATGAATTCGATCTTCAATTTAAAATATTTACACAAGTGGATACCACAAAATCTTATGTTATACTTAATAAAAGTATAAATAAACTCTAAGTGTTAGTCAATCTATCGTTTTACGAATTCTCCAAAACTAATTTCAACGATCCAAACCGTCAAAATTGTTTGTATATGCTTGGAGATCACATCAGCAAAAAATCACAAAAATAAAACATTCAGAGATCAAGTAACGGGACAAAGCTTTTCAACGGTTATAAATGAAAAATCACGATTTAACGGTTATTTTAACTCCGATTTTGATGATTTTTTATAACTACACTCCTTGACCCTATATGAATACAATGAATAAATTCGATCTTCAATTTAAAATATTTACACAAGTGGATACCACAAAATCTTATGTTATACTTAATAAAAGTATAAATAAACTCTAAGTGTTAGTCAATCTATCGTTTTACGAATTCTCCAAAACTAATTTCAACGATCCAAACCGTCAAAATTGCTTGTATATGCTTGGAGATCACATCAGCAAAAAATCACAAAAAAAAAACATTCAGAGATCAAGTAACGGGACAAAGCTTTTCAACGGTTATAAATGAAAAATCACGATTTAACGGTTATTTTAACTCCGATTTTGATGATTTTTTATAACTACACTCCTTGACCCTATATGAATACAATGAATGAATTCGATCTTCAATTTAAAATATTTACACAAGTGGATACCACAAAATCTTATGTTATACTTAATAAAAGTATAAATAAACTCTAAGCGTTAGTCAATCTATCGTTTTACGAATTCTCCAAAACTAATTTCAACGATCCAAACCGTCAAAATTGTTTGTATATGCTTGGAGATCACATCAGCAAAAAATCACAAAAAAAAAACATTCAGAGATCAAGTAACGGGACAAAGCTTTTCAACGGTTATAAACGAAAAATCACGATTTAACGGTTATTTTAACTCCGATTTTGATGATTTTTTATAACTACACTCCTTGACTCTATATGAATACAATGAATGAATTCGATCTTCAATTTAAAATATTTACACAAGTGGATACCACAAAATCTTATGTTATACTTAATAAAAGTATAAATAAACTCTAAGCGTTAGTCAATCTATCGTTTTACGAATTCTTCAAAACTAATTTCAACGATCCAAACCGTCAAAATTGTTTGTATATGCTTGGAGATCACATCAGCAAAAAATCACAAAAAAAAAACATTCAGAGATCAAGTAACGGGACAAAGCTTTTCAACGGTTATAAACGAAAAATCACGATTTAACGGTTATTTTAACTCCGATTTTGATGATTTTTTATAACTACACTCCTTGACCCTATATGAATACAATGAATGAATTCGATCTTCAATTTAAAATATTTACACAAGTGGATACCACAAAATCTTATGTTATACTTAATAAAAGTATAAATAAACTCTAAGCGTTAGTCAATCTATCGTTTTACGAATTCTCCAAAACTAATTTCAACGATCCAAACCGTCAAAATTGTTTGTATATGCTTGGAGATCACATCAGCAAAAAATCACAAAAAAAAAACATTCAGAGATCAAGTAACGGGACAAAGCTTTTCAACGGTTATAAACGAAAAATCACGATTTAACGGTTATTTTAACTCCGATTTTGATGATTTTTTATAACTACACTCCTTGACCCTATATGAATACAATGAATGAATTCGATCTTCAATTTAAAATATTTACACAAGTGGATACCACAAAATCTTATGTTATACTTAATAAAAGTATAAATAAACTCTAAGCGTTAGTCAATCTATCGTTTTACGAATTCTCCAAAACTAATTTCAACGATCCAAACCGTCAAAATTGTTTGTATATGCTTGGAGATCACATCAGCAAAAAATCACAAAAAAAAAACATTCAGAGATCAAGTAACGGGACAAAGCTTTTCAACGGTTATAAATGAAAAATCACGATTTAACGGTTATTTTAACTCCGATTTTGATGATTTTTTATAACTACACTCCTTGACCCTATATGAATACAATGAATGAATTCGATCTTCAATTTAAAATATTTACATAAGTGGATACCACAAAATCTTATGTTATACTTAATAAAAGTATAAATAAACTCTAAGTGTTAGTCAATCTATCGTTTTACGAATTCTCCAAAACTAATTTCAACGATCCAAACGTCAAAATTGTTTGTATATGCTTGGAGATCACATCAGCAAAAAATCACAAAAAAAAAACATTCAGAGATCAAGTAACGGGACAAAGCTTTTCAACGGTTATAAACGAAAAATCACGATTTAACGGTTATTTTAACTCCGATTTTGATGATTTTTTATAACTACACTCCTTGACCCTATATGAATACAATGAATAAATTCGATCTTCAATTTAAAATATTTACACAAGTGGATACCACAAAATCTTATGTTATACTTAATAAAAGTATAAATAAACTCTAAGTGTTAGTCAATCTTAAAAACAAAAACTCTTTATCCTTGCACATTTAATATTTGTAATAGATTAGTAGTGTATGTATTATTTTTTTTATTAGGCTTTCATTTTCGAGTGTAGATATAGTACTTGAACGAGAAATGTTTTAATGTTTTCAAGTAATATTTATGTCGCAATGTGTGGTATGTGCAAATTTAAAAAAAAAAATATTTTTTTCTTAACGGGTCATAACGGGTCGGGTCACTTTACCCGTTGGGTAAAGTGACACGACCTGTTAAGGACCCGTTAAGATAACGGGTGTGACACGACACGACCCGTTAAGATAACAGGTGTTACACGAAAACGACACGAACACGACAGACACGACCCGTTTGCCAGGTCTACTAATCAATCAAAAAAAAAAATTCAATCGATTTTGAGTGAACGCACAAATCAATCAAGTTGGGGGTTTTAGGGTTTTCAGAAAATGGACCTGAGAAACTCGTCGGAAATGGCTTTCTGGAGGAGATTGTTGAAGACCATAACGTGGGAGAAGTCAATGAACATGGTGCTGGATTCGTTGGCGGCCATGGCTTCGATCTCCGCCTCGTAATACGCCTCTCCTCCTCCGCCGGCGATCCTGAAGTTCTTGAGGAAGTCCACGAAGATGGACTCTACCCTCACCGCCTTCTCATCCACCAAGTATCCTCCGTCGGCCTCCATTTTTGCTTCCTCGCAGTCTCTCAGTCACTTCTCTCACTTCTGAGTTCTCTCTCTCCTCTTTCTCTACAGTTCCCTTCTCACTCCGTGCCGCTTTCTGGTTTCTGGCGCCAAAATAAGACCTGCCAGTCTGCCACCACAACGCCTTCCCGCCAAAAAGCACCTAACAACTTGGGCCAACTGTTTAAAATGGGCCTCCATCACCATTTACCACTAGTCCAATGCAAATTTAAATTACCTAGCATTTGAAGCCTCATCCTTATTTAGTGCATCCAAATATATATATATATATATATAATGGTTTTTATAATAAATAGTCTCTGAAATTGACAATTATCATCAAGATGGCTTTTGAAATTAAAAATCAATCAATGTACTTTTTGAAAATAGGTATGGCAAATCAATGTGATCCTTTTATCACAATTCTATTAAAAATTCCGTTAAATGCTGATGTGACATATAAATGGACCCACAAGATTTACAAGTTTTTATCACAAATGGTCCCTGAAATTGACCAATACCATCAATATGGTTCTTAAAATTGAAAATCAATCAATATAGTTCTTGAAAATAGGTGTCGCAAATAAATATGATCATTTTGCCACAATTCTATAAAAGAAATTTGTTATGTGTTGATGTGAATTTAATAATTAATTAAAAAAGTTGTCTAAATACCTTTTTGCACAATGAAATTTTTTTTTTCTTCTTATAGTAGGGCCTACTCTGAAGAGAGATCTCTTCCATAAATTCTTAAAGGTCGTTGTCAATGGGCCAAGCCGTCACCAAAGGTAATCTCGATCTAAGTTCAATTCAATGAATAGTGTTGAAGTGTGTAAAGATGTGTATATTGAAATTATTTTTTAGAGAATAGAGAGCAAATGAGGTATAGAAATGTGGAGGGATCGGAGGTAATTGCAAGACTAGGTTTTTGGGTTGACAATTTTTTTATTAACTATTAAATTATTCAGCCTATTTGTAATTTTTTTTTTTAAATTAATCAGACTTGTGTGACCCATTTATGTGTCACATCAGCACATAACAAATTTTTTGACAGAATTGTGACGGAATAACTACATTGATATGAAACACTTACTTGCGGGACTACATTGATCAATTTTCAATTTCATAGACCATTTTGATGTCGCATGTCATTTTCATGAACCATTTTGATGTCGTGGGTCAATTTCAATGACTATTTGTGAGAAAAAATTGACTTATAGAACCCATTTATATGCCACATCAGCACTTAAAAGATTTTTTAAATAGAATTGTGACGGAAGGACCACCTTTATTTGCAACACCTATTTTCAGGGACTACATTGATTGATTTTCAATTTCAGGGATCATCTTGATGGTGATGGCCAATTTCATGGACCATTTGTGATGAAAACCAAAAAAAAAAAAAAAATCCAAACTACACTAAAGAATGGAGAAAGATTTTGAATCTAAAACGTAGTGGGTTGAAGAGAAGACCATAACCATAAGAATAATCCACCACTTACAACATCAAAATTATTTATATGTGAGTTTTTTTTTTTCTTTTAAAAAGGGAGACAATTTGTGGCAAGCCATGATTATCCATCACTTTCAGGGGCCAAAAATACTCATAGAAAGATTTATGCCTATATATGAGTTATGTTAATTGATTGATCAAACTCATTAAAATAGCGTATATGTCATTTTGTACCTGAAATTTTATTTATCATGCTAATTAACGACTCTCAGTCGCACACGCGTCCTGAGCGAACATCCTTCGAATTGGTACGTGTTGCTAATGCTATTCTCATGTAAATGTAATTAAACTAGAAAAAAAAGGTTAATATAAGAATGGAGGATGAGTTTACTTCCAATCCAAGCATGCACCAAAGGATGACTTGCCTGCAATTGGAATTTTGAATTAGTCACCAAATATGAATGAATGTACAAGAAAATGAATTTTTAATGACCCTTTATCATGGATTTTTTGCCGTCTCACAATTTAACGTCAATTCTCGTGCTAACATTATAAAACATTGTGTCAAAAACATGAAATGATAGAGAATTCATAAAAAATCCCACTTTAAAATAGTTTCCTTCACATTTCTCAATCAAAATATGCAATTATAGGTCTGCATACCATATTGATATACGTAGAGGTTATATTATGAACCTTATCAATATGGCTACGACCTACTTCTGAACTCTGAATTTGGCAAAAGCTTATCAGTCATTGCTAGCTAATTTAATTATATTAATTTATTTTTAAGCTCCTTGATGAAACATTTACTGTTAAGTTCTAAACTTTTATGTAATCTAGATCTACCATAACGTATGGTGTAAAATTCTTTTCCTTTTAAATTTCTTTTCCCTCTGGTTCAAGGATGGAGCCATCTGGGGCCCAGTAGGGGCATCCGTCCCCACTCATGTTTTTTTGGTGAAAAAATTTACATACTTATGACATTAGCAAGTTGTATCACCAGTTTACTTGTTTGTGGCATTAGCATTAACTTTTCTAGTTGTTATTGCCAATGTTGAAAGAACATTTTCGACCATAAAATTTATGAATAATCGATTGAGAAATCGAAATGGAAAATCAATTTATGAATGATAACATGGTTATTTTTAGAGAAAATGATATTTGATGATACTGGTAATAAAGATTTCATGCAAGGGTTTCAAAACACGAAAACTCGTCGAGGGATATTGTAATATGTCATTCCGTACAAATCTCTAGCTTCATCCATGCTCCACTCCTTTTATTTTGACTAGTCACAATTAAATTACGTTAACATCTTGTATTGACATATTTATAAAAATAAAAAATAAACAAATGAAAAAAGAAGAAACTGAAGAATAAAAAATTTAGAAGGAAGAAAATCTTACACGATAACTTATATTGCTGCACACAGTTCATCACATGACGGAGTGCATTGTCCATGACCTTTTTGGCCAAAGCATCCAATTCAAATTATACATTCAATCGTAGTCCCACAAAAATCCCCAGTTAACTACTGATATTGGCTATATATTTTTAATGTAGGACATTCAATTTTCTCTGAAGCAAAAAGTGATCAAACGGATGAATTTTGGAGTGATTCCAATTGGAGGATGTTCGTGTGTTTTTCAAGATGATTGTATCAAAATTCCAAATTTTTCTACCAGACCGTTTGATCATGGCGATGAAATAAAGGCCCAACGTGCAGTTTTACCAAATTGACGTTTTTGGACGTTTTGGGTATTTTGAAGGTCAAGCTGACATATTTTGAGGAAGATTTCTTCTGAGAATTTGTAGGGAACATCTTTCAGTTTTAAAATGAGACATTTTAGGACCAAATCGAAGTTTATTTGGTCAGTCAAAAGTCTGATTTTCTCTGCAGTCCAAATTTTAGTTTAAATAAGAAACCTTTTATTTCATAGTTATCTTATTCTATTGTGTTGAAGATCTTTTCTAGTAAGGATTTTATTTTAAAGTAGTATAAATAAGGCTTTTTAGTCATTAGGAACAAGGGAGGAAATGCATGCACACTTTAGAGAGCTTTGAAGTTTATTTTTCAAGGTGTTTTATTTCCATGTTTTTAATAATATTTTGTTTTATGATTGTTAGTAACTAGTTTCGTTTGCTAGGGCGAGGCTACGAGCCTTAATAAGAATATGTGGTTTCTTTTCAATTTACTTATGATATTATGCATACAAGTTTTGAATTATTAATCACCGTGTTGAAACTATCTAATTGTCTTGATGATTGGCCACCATTAGGATATTGATGAGTAGATTTTATATTATATATTTTAACCTTATTCTTAGTATATTTTGGTTATTATTTTGGAAGAATTTTGATACTTTGAATTATATTTTCAATATAGAACTTTCGACTTCCTTTGACACACCCCGACTGAAATCAGGGCGTGTTGGCCGTCACGTGAGGGTGACGTAACCATGTGCACAGTGCAGAAGCTAAGAATATTAATAAAAGTACGAATAAATAAAAACCAAACTACACACATAGTAGTTAATATACATGTGCAAACATAAGTGTGAAAAACAATATTCAAAGCACAGAGAACCTAGTGCAGTCCAGAGGAACAAACACTAACTAAACACACCCAGAGGTGGTCCTACACTGGTGATAATCTGTTAGATATGTCATGGATTCCTCGTAAGCCACCAAAAGAGCAAACTAACTAGAACCTGGAGGGGCGCAAAACAGAAAGTGTTAATGGGCAAAAACAAAGCTTTTCAAAATCATTTCATTATCAAAAGTTCTAACCTCTCGCCGTAAAACCTGTATAGTTTCCCAAAAAATAGAATATACACATATATCAAAAACATGCTCAGAAATATGCCATGTCGAATGCCTACACATAAAATGTAAGTAACCCAGGTAATGTCAATCAATGCAAATAACATGTCAACCGGAGTCACCTAACGTGACCTGTACGGCTGAATCTAGAGCTCAAATCCCCAACTCACTAACTATACCTGCACACGAGTCAGAACCACCTAAAGTGGTCTGTACGACAAGACTGGATGTAAATAAATACGCTCAAGTGATACGATCACGTGAAGACTGGGCGAATAATCGCGAGTCACCTACAAGTTAGAACCACATATAGTGGTCTGTACGACATGACTGTGCACCTAACTTGGATCTAAGATGAGCGTGTGATGCGGGAGGTGAACATCACGTGAAGGACTGTGCCCTACTCTAGGCGAGAGCACTAACACCGGGGGTGCAAGTTATGAGCTCTCTATGCATCTCACATAGCCACTAATTCGCAATCATAAACCATAAACTTACTTGGCACTTACCTGTGCGTTCGCAACACCAAATATACATATATATGCAACCACTAATGCATAACTAAATAGACAAACAATATGCATGACATTTAAAACATATAAGCATTCCATATCATTTTCTGGGAAAAACCACAAGTATACAAGTATATACAGAAAACCAAAAACCCACTCACTGGTATGTGGAAGGGTCGTAACCCCCTTGTCTTGAGTGACTGCGCTCATCCTCGGGATAGGTCTCACCTATATGTAAAACAACTATAAAAACGTTAATTTAAAGCACATAACCAAAACTAGGTAATAACTTCTTATACAAAGCTCAAATGGGGTGTGTGAATATACCAGCGTGATCTACTCAACCTCATGAACATCCCCATATTTTTAAAATAATTTTCTAACATCACACGCGCTAGCCAAGGCACGGCCAGACGCGCCGGGCAAGCGTAGGCACGTGTCTGGCATACAGATGGAATCCCTAACGGCGTTAGGAATATTCTGTCCAACAACAAGCATATTCCGTTAAAACTAGCCTGATGCCGTTAAGAATATTCCGTTAACTTAACGAAATATTCCTTTGTCTTCTCCGGTGAGTCTCACCGGAGCCGCCGCTGTCTGCGTTGCCGAAAACTGGGAAAAATTTCAAAACTTCATATCTTCTTCATTTCTCAACCAAATTCCATCACAACAAGTAGAACAAAACCTTACCACTTTGAAGCCCTAAAACCAATGGAATCTCATTGAAAAAACCCACGATATTCTGGCCAACCTGCAACTCACTGAAACTGGGCTTTCCAACGTTCAATTCGTTCCAACTTTCTTCCCCGAGCTTCGTGAGGACCTCCTAAAGTTCCCTGTGATCCTTAAAACTCCTAAAAACATCATGATCACGTGTGCATGAACAGTGCACAAAATCGGGATTCCCTGGTTCTCGGGTTTTCGAGGGTTTCATGTCTAAAAATTGGTATAGATGAGTTCATGATGACGAGATGAAGGTGATGGCATTAAACACGAGCTCGATCTGCACAGAAATGGGTTGGTTTGGTGTTGTCCGTACAACTTGTACGGACGTTGCAGAAAATCGAAAGAGGGAAGAGAGAGAGAATGCACGAGAGTGATATGGGTGTGTGTGTGTCTTGTAGAGTCAACCCCCAAAAACAACAAAACAACACCCTACAACACCAATTAACGTCCAAGGGCATTTTAGTCTTTTCATACCTACAGTACAAATAATCCGGGACGAGCTGTCACATCATCTGGAGCAAAACGTGGTCAAATGGACGAATTTTGGAGTAATTTTAGTTGGAAGACGTTCATGAGTCACTTGACTTGATTGTATCAAAATATCAGATTTTTCTACCAAGAGATGATTTTCTGGCAATAAAATAAAGGAGCAATTCACGATGCTGGAATAATGACGTTTTTGCCTTAACTTGCATTTTTTTTAGCCCAATATGACATTGGATGGGTTCGTGGCCTTCTAGAGAGGTGTTCAAAACGTCCCGATCTTCAAAACAAGCTCTAGGCCGGATTTGGAAGATATTTGAGACTAAAACATGGCTGGACAAGTACTTGGCAAATTCTCCTAGCTTAATTAGGATTTTATGTTCTAATATATTTTATTATTATTCTTAGTTTCCTAGTTGGAATAAGGACCTAGTTTTTAGGGTTTGTGCGATAGCTAGAGGGGATTTTAAGGCTTTTGCGGTTCTTACTTTGACGGGTAAGCTTTCTTTTATGCAACTTTGGAGACAAAGAGTAATTGCTAGGGTTCTTGGAGATTTTCTACTTTAAGGTGTTTTCATTCCTTTTATTCTTAATAATATTTTCTATGATTTTAATTATGAATATGCGTAACTAATTTCTTTTGCTAGGGCAAAGCCTTGAGCCTTAGCATGAATATGTGATTTTTATTTAATTGCTTATGATTGATTGCGTGCACACTTTGAATTATTAAACACCGTGATTAAAACTATCTAATTGTCTTAATGCCTGATCACCATTAGGATATTTAAAAAAGTAATTTGATCCAATTTTGGTCGGAAGGTTCCTGAAATTGACGTTGACTTCTTGTGGTTAATAATTGTAACTTCACTTAAGATGAACAACACGTCTTAAGGGTTGCATGGTTTTTCAAAGGGTTTTCATAAAACTTAATGAGTCTCTCATGTTCATATTTGATCCGAACGTCTGGACAAATTGCATATTAGATATACATTCTATGTTGGAGGTTCCAAGTAGGATATATATTAGGAAAACCTAACCTTCAAAGTGGCATGTGTAGATCATAAATAATTGGTAAAAATGCATAGGATTGCTAGGTGATGGTGGAACCCTAATGCTTTTGTAAATTGGTATTTTAAAAACTGTTCTTTTTCTTCATCTTTAATATTGCATATTAGTTTTTTTTATTAGTTAAATTCGTTATATTAAATTAGGTTGTAAAAATAAATCATCTCAACTTTCTATTTTACAATAATTAATTGGAATTTGATTTGCTTTGAATTATTTAATAATCCATGTAGAGAACGACCTTGCGAGAACCATTTATACTACAATATCTTTGTCATTCTTGCAAGTATTATAGAAGTTTTTAACCCATTTGCATGTGTGGTAAATTCCCTATCAAATATTTAGAAAAGTAATTTGATGCAATTTTGGCAGATGATTGTCCCTGAAATTGGTGCTAGCTTCTTGTGATTAATATGTGTAACTTCTTAGGATGGACAACACGTCTTAAGGGTTATAAGGTTTTCGGAATTTTTCACAAAACTTTATGAATCTTGCATGTTCACATTTGATCTGGCCGTTACGAACGGTTTGCATGTTAGACATACGTTCTATGTTGGAGGTTCCAAGTAAGATATATATTAGGAAAACTTAACCTTCAAATAAGCATGTATAAGTTATAAGTAATTGGAAGAACTACTTAGGATTGTTAATGTGACGATGGAACCCTAGTGCCTAAATTTATTTTCAAAACTATTTTCTTTTGCTTTCTTTACTTTGCCAATTTATTTAATTGTCTTTAATTGAATTTATTTTTAATATTTTAGGTCATTAAATCACCTTTTTTGTCACATCCCGGCCCGGGCCCGCTCCATCACCGTAGCACGATATTGTCAGCTTTGGGCCCCGACCACGCCCTCACGGTTTTGTTTTTGGGAACTCACGAGCAACTTCCCAATGGGTCACCCATCATGGGATTGCTCTAGCCCCCTTCTCGCTTAACTTCGGAGTTCCCATGGAACCCGAAGCCAGTGAGCTCCCAAAAGGCCTCGTGCTAGGTAGGGATGGGAATATACATTTAAGGATCACTCCCCTGGGCGATGTGGGATGTTACATTTTTTCTAAACTTTATTTTCAAATAATTGATTAAGATTTGGTATTTACATAAATTATTCATTCAATCTCTGCAGAAAACGACCTTACTTGAGCCGTTTATACTACAAATACCTTGTTCTCTTACAAGTATTTTTAAGTGTTTTTATCCCTATTTTTGTAGATGGTAAAATCCCTAACAGCATGCATGAGGATGTGCTAAGTGGAGGCCACGAGGAGAACGGGAAGCATACAAAATTACAAGCGTAGCCGTTTTAAGACTTCGAGTCATAACGAAAGCACATTATCTCTTTCTCCCTTTTTCTTTTAAAAGAAAACTAATGAAAATGGCTTGAAAACTTTGAGTTTTAACGATAAGGGCAAAATAAAAGGTAAAATGAATAGTAATAGAATTGACTTTTTAGTGTAAAAATGTGATTTTTCGTTAAAGTGAATAGTATCGTGGGCTTTTCGTTATAACTCCCTTGTTTTCATTTATTTATTTACGATGTTTTATATAAATTAGAAGGACATAAATAAACAATGAGGATGTGATAGAAAAAGATAATGTCAAGAAGACCAAATTTTTAGAAAATAAGTACTTTAATTAATACTTAAGTGATAATCGAATTATCAACAAGTACATAATTTGATTTACAATATTCGATTTAGAAATGTGGTACCTCTAATATAGAAAAAAATGGGGTGTTGTTGTGGATTTTGTCAGCCAAAAGAAGAAATTGCGACAATTAGTTCAACATATTACGTAAAACACTTTTGACTAGGATAAGAGATTATGGAATAAAACGTTGTGTGTTAAATAAAATATGAGAAAATTTGATATAAGTCCAATTTTTTTAGGTAGGAATAGTTCTATTTATTAAAATAAGTCCAATTCCTTAAATTTAATTATTTAATTATCAATAATTATCTATTCAATGACAAGATTTATTATAAAAAACAAATTTCTTCCTAATTATCTCTTTGATTATTTCTTTTTATTTTTATTTTTTGTTATTTCTTGTTCTTCCTCCTGCCCATTTATAGATTTTATTTTTAATTTTTATCATAGTCGTGGAAATGTGTTGAGCTATTACATGACGATGTGGGTTCAAATCCCGTCCATGACTAATTTAACATCTAATTTAATAAAATTTATTGTTTGACAAAAAAAAGGGCTAAAATACACTATTAAATTCCTCTAAAACCAATAAACTTCTTCACTATATGATTTGAACAAAAAAGATAGTGTAATATAAATTTCTTAAAAATACGTATTGAATACTCTCAGATAACAAGTGCTTAATTTTTTTTTTTTTTCAAAAGAGGTAAGGTGTATGCGTATGTCCCCCCCTCTTTTCTTGTATTTTATTTTCTTGCTCTATGAGGGGAAAGGTTTATATCCTTCTGACGAGATTTAACTTCTTTTTTCATATCAATAAATTTTCCTCATATCGTCGACCTTTTTTTTTTATTTTTTAAGAAGAGTACTATTGAATACTCTCAAATTTTTTGGAATTTTTTTTTTAAATTCTAATTGAATACATCTCTATCCTTTAGCAATTAATATTAACATATTTGAAAATTACATCCAAAATCCAAAAAGCACAACCAAGTTTTTTGTTTTATTAACCTTCTATAAAAAATAAAATAAAAACCTCACTCTGGATGTAGACATCCGGATATTGAGTACAAGGATAAATAGCACTGAAACTCTAAGTCCACTCTATATATATCTCATTCTCATTAAAAAGAGATTCACCTCCTCACCTCCTCATACCTCTTCAGCTAATTACAATTAATGGAGAGTTTAGTCCAATCTTCACCCCAAAACTCCCCCAAACCCCATAACCACCAACACCACCACCACCATGATCACGACTGCCCCACCCTCACCACCACCACCAACCACCACCTTGAACAAACCAGAACCAATTCATCAACATTATTCATCAACAAGACCACAGCAACCCAACTGAGCAACAAGGGCTCGATGATCAAACGCAACAAGCGCTCCATGCCTCTCCTGGTGATCAACTACTTGTGCCTCTTCATTGGATCAGTCTCTTCAAGCCTCCTCTCAAAGTACTATTTCATCCACAAAGGCTCAAGCATTTGGGTGTCCACCTGGGTTCAATGCTCCGGCTTCCCTCTCCTCCTTCCATTTATTTTCATTCCTTATCATCTCCTCCATTGCACCCAAAGAATACCCTTCTCTCACTTCACCCCCAAAATCTTAGTCCTATCAGTTCTCATAGGACTTATGCTGGGTCTAAACAACCTCCTCTTCTCTTGGGGTAACTCCTATTTACCAGTCTCAACCTCCTCTCTCCTCCTCTCCTCACAACTCGTTTTTAATCTCATCCTCTCTGTGATTATTGTCAAGCAGAAAGTAACTTTCTCAAATCTCAACTGTGTTATCCTCCTAACCGTAAGCTCAGTCCTTCTGGCCTTGGGGTCCCACCATGACAAGCCACATGGCCTTACACGTAGCAAGTATTTCCTAGGGTTCTTCTCAACAATCGGGGCAGGTTTGTTGTTTGCTCTGTACCTTCCGGTCATGGAGAAGATATACAGCAAGGTTTACTGCTACGCCATGGTGATCGAAATGCAGCTGGTAATGGAGGCTGCGGCCACGGTGTTCGCCACGGTGGGGATGGCCTTGAACGGCGGGTTTCGTGAGATGAAGGCGGAGAGCGAGAGGGTGTATGACAAAGGAGAAAACGTGTATTGGGTGACTTTGTGGTGCAACGTTGTGACGTGGCAGCTTTGCTTCATGGGGACAGCTGGCATGGTGTTCTTGACCTCTTCGTTGACGGGTGGGATTTGTATGACGGCGCTGATGGGGATGAACGTGTTGGGAGGAGTTCTGGTGTATGGGGATTCGTTTGGGGGTGTGAAGGCGGTTTCCACTCTCTTGTGTGGGTGGGGTTTCTGTTCTTATGTGTACGGCCTTTACATGAAGGCTAGAGATATTGGGGAAGAAGATGGCGGTGAAGGAGATGGAGACAAAGAAGGAACCCACCAAGAGATAGGGATGGATGTGCATAAATTAAATGATAGTAGTGTTTGATTTAAAACTTTTATGATGCTTTTGGTGAAAATTGGAATTGAGTTTTGTTTGTTTTTGAGACAAATTTGGATGTGTGAAATCATGGCTTAATTGCTTAAGTACATAATTGGTTGCTATCATTGTCAATTAGTCTCGTCACTTTAACACTAAACTCCACTAAACCACATTTCATTTAAGTTTTATCTATTGAATTTTTTAGCTAACATTACATCAGTTATCGACAATCGCTTATACACCAGCATACGTTATTAAAATCCATCTTACAATCTACACAAATCGACTACCTACCAACAATTAAACTCTACAATTTCATCAACCATATGGTTGGATATAATAAAGTTCCGTTTACAATAAACTATTTCAAAAGTTTAATTTAGATAGGATTATTCTCACAAAATCTAGAAAAACAAAATTTAAAGGTGATCTCATATCAAAAGTTAGGATGGATGATGGTTGTGCATTCATTGCTTTTTATGTATATATTCCCCCACTACTCTTTGCACTCAAAACAGTTGCGTTCTTAATTTCTACATAAAGGAAACTTAAATCTGAATATCAAACATCTAATCAGTAGCAGACTGGGGGTATGCAGAGCCAAACGTTACACTAGGAATATAGAACGATTAAATGCCATGGTGCAAGTGAGGACATTGTTAGTTTGGTTCACCCAATCTCACGTTATCATGTATGATGTAGGAAAATATATTAAGTATTGCCCTACTGCTGATAATATTATATGGTTGGGATAATTGATTAATTATATCAAAACAAACATAAATGGTGGGATTCACTCATTGCACATACCCTAATTGGAGCGATTAAGAATCTCGATGGGGCACTAAGTTGATCACCTCATCACACACACCTTTTCGAAAAATGGAAGTGATCTATCATGAAGCATAATTGTTCCCTTTTGTTTCTGAATATTTTTATAATCTGAATATATTTATGCTGCTTATATAGTTAATTTTAAAAAATCGGTAGTGATCACAAGATGAAATGTGATTGATCCTATCATATATAACTGTTAGACGTTGATGATAATAAACTACAAATATCTGTATAATATTAGTGCTGATAACTAACTAGTTACTAAGATAGTGCTACATTTGACCAATAACATTGGATGATATCTCAAGTTCGAATCTCTCATTTCTCATTAAAAAACAACGTAGTGTATAGACATGCAAACGGATCAAAGGTTATGGCATATGTCATAATTGTGTTATTAGATTTGAATTAGGAAATTATTCGTACTCTAATAATCATATGTACTCTTCTCCAATTTAAAAAAGAAAATGAGCACATAATACGTAACTATCACCGATAAAAAGTTCTCTTAAATTATTACTGATATCCAGGTAAACATCGATTCAGGAAATCTTACGCAATCTATATGTAGTACATACTGTTGCAATTTGGATAGATACAAAGCTTGTTCATTCTGTCCACATATAATATTGTGGTTGCCTTCATGTACAGTGAAGGGCAAAAAATGGTGCAATCTTTATAAGTACACGCGGGATTAAACTATAAGTTGAAAAAGGTCATGTGAGTTGAGATTTTCACTAACCTTCTTAAAAGTCTTTGCATGCTCGAGATTTTCACTAACCTTCTTAAAAGTCTTTGCATGCTCTCAGCCTGTTGGAGCTGAGAAATGTCTTTTCTGAAATCTGGCATCGTTTGTTTGCATGAAAGAGACTTCTTGTTGGACGACTCGATCGGCTTTTAGCAGAGACTTCCACTTGCGAAAGAAAATGTTGAAGCCTATTAGTGGTAAAATTTTTGCAGATATACATTAGAAAAGGATGTTTGATATTGATAAAAAGCAAAAAGACTTATGTTTGTGTCTTTTTTTTTGTAAAGAGAAAGCATTGGTGGCAGTAAATTAATGTTGTCACAATCTGAATCCAAATTAATCCTTATCACCACACCATTTCTATAAATAATTCATAAAGATATTTAAGGAGTGTGTTTCACCTTTTTTGTTTTCATTTCAAAGAATTAGGTGGTTTTTCCATTCAGTCAAAGAAAAATGTGATTGAAATGATCTACAAAAAAACAATGTTTTTGAAATGACTCTGTATCATTTACCATTTTGATTAGGTCTATATAACAAAAAGCCATGAGTTTGATACTTTGTAGCTATGAAATCTACTTAATCATAGCCACATGTAGGATGCAATTCCTAAATAGCCTCCTTTGATCCCGAAATGAGTGAATAACCGTAGTTCGCCACCAGTTATCCTCCTTTTAAAAAAATATATATATATAACAAAAAACCATTGGATTCATAAGAATTTTTTTTTCCCATGTAAATAATGAAATTAAACCTCAACTAAAATCCTTAAACTAGACATATAAGAATTTCTGATTAGCTTGAAATTTAGCAAAAGGTACAAGTTTTATTTTACCTAGTAATTACTATCTAATCTACTAGACTACAATTTAATGGTATATTACTCGACATTACTATTGGTGTAATTGACTTGTCTAAATTTTTTCAAGTGAAAACAAGTTAGTCCCTCTCGTTAGTCTGGTTTTTGTTCCTCATGGCTTTTAGAGTCCTTTCTTATTGGTAAGTGGTGAGTCATAAATAATAAAAGTAAAAAACACTACAAACTAGAAAAATTACTTTGAGAAAAAACAATGATAAAGAGAGGCAGAGATCATAGAGGTGGATCCCCCATTTTCTTATAGTTTAATCAGACCTATAACACAGTTTAATTATAGTTTTCAAGTGAACTCAGAAGGACTGTGAATACTTCCATTACGGGTAAGCTAGGAAGACCATCTATTTATATTATATTTTGTAAATGGCTAAACTACCAAAATGGTCCCTGAGATTTGCATAACACATCACTTTGATCCTTGAAATTTCAAATCAATAGAAGTGGTCCTTGAGATTGTCCACCATCCATCATTTTGGTCCTTCCACTAAAAACTCCGTTTAGTGTCCCAGAGCTTTTGGCTAGAAGTTTGGGCAATTTTCAAAACTTCGTAACTCAATCGTTTCTTAACCAAATTCGACACATAATGTATCAAAATGAAGATAAGAAAGTGTAGAATAAGATTATACTTATTTGGAGGCCCAGTAGTTACCAGAGATGGCCGGAAAATAGCCTCAAAGTTGATTGGTCTAAGGGAAAACTGGAAAACTCACCAGAAACTGGGTAAACTTTAAACGTTCATAACTTCTTTAATACTCAACGAAATCAAGTGATTCAAAAACAAAACTCATACTTCTCTATGAGAGGAAGGGAGTGGTACCTTTTTAGACTGCTAACTCACCATGTTTTGGCCGGAAAACGGCTCGAAAGTGGCTATCTTGGTCTTGAGTTAGCCACTTTCGAGCCATTTTTGGGTAAAACCACACCGAGTTAGCCATAAAAAAAAGATACCATTCTCTTCTTCTCATCGAGAAGTATGATTTTTGTTTTTGAATCACTTCATTTCGTTGAGTATTAAAGACGTTATGTATGTTTAAAGTTTACCCAGTTTCTGGCAAGTTTTCCAGTTTTCCTACGGACTAGTCAACTTTGAGGCTATTTTCCGACCATCTCTGGAAACCATTGGGCTTCCAAATCAATATAATCTTATTCTACACTTTCCTATCTTCATTTTGATATATTATGGGTCAAATTTGGTTAAGAAACGATTGAGTTATGAAGTTTTGAAAATTGCCCAAACTTCCAGCCAAGAGCTTCGGGACACTTAACGGAGTTTTTAATGGAAGGACCAAAATGATGGATGTTGGACAATCTCAGGGACCACTTCTATTGATTTGAAATCTCAGGAACCAAAGTGATGTGTTATGCAAATCTTATGGATCATTTTGGCAATTTAGCCTTTGTAAATTGTATGACGTGATAGTTGATGATTGTATTATTACTTAATGTTGATTAACATGTTTACTTTATATTGGTGACATATCACATGGTTTACAAATAAAATCTAATAAGTTGGTCTACCTAGCATTACTCATTTCAAATATATTTGTCCTCTTTTCAAAACCATTCCTCCAAAACATATATGCATCTCTCGTATATCTAATATCCTTCCATCCAAGTAAAAAAGTTCGGCATTTGCACATCCTATTTTATCCATTTGCATTCTTCTCTTTCATGTTTATGTTTTGATAATTGAAGTCCAAGTGGACAAAATAGGAGGGTGAAAATCGCCACCTAAAAAAAAAAAAAAAAAAAGTTGGTGTTATCCACACGTTCATTTTTACTTCTCACCACTGTTCTAAGAATTCCCGTCTAGCGCTGCCTAGGCGCTAGGCGACTGGTTCTCGCCCCGATTAATGCATAAGCGTTTGGAAATTAAGAAAGGGCACCTAAACCTGCTAAGGCGTCTGCCTAGACCGCCTAGATTGCAACTCACTTAGACATAAAATAGATAACTTTCATTTTGAATTTTATTTTTTTCAATAAATTGTAAGAGATTTGTTGAATACTTAAATGAACACACATTATAGGCTTGTTCCCCATGTTTTCATTATGTTACAATACTTCATAATATATATATCATTCTATTTTGTAGTTTATAATGAAATAATATACATTTTAAATATAAACAAACATTTATTTATATAAAATATAATAGATTTACTTAAATTCACCTAGTTCACCTAGGCGCCCACTTAGGCCCCGCCTAGGTGCCTAGGCGCTAGGCCCCAGCCCACTGCCCAACTAGCGCCTAACGTTTTTTAGAACCTTGCTTCTCACATATTCCTTGTTAATTTTTGTCATTTGACATTGTTTAATTCATTCAACAGATGGCCGAAAATTAAAAAATGATGTGTGATAAGGAGGCCGAAAATTAAAAAACCAAATCCAATTTGACACTTTAATCACTTACATTATTTTCTCAAAAAAAGGTCATTACCTATAAAAATGCAAAATTTGTCATAACATATGGCGTAAATATTAGCATGCACATGTTTTTCGTTCATTAATTTGAGAAAACAAAGATAGATCATGTCATGGAATGTATCTATGGCTTGATGCTTTGATTCCTCCTTGTATAATCTATTATTTATATATAAACGACTGATTTTATAAACAAACAAAGCGAGGCACCTCTTCGATCTGTTTTACATATCATTGGCTTTTCTTTTCCGTTCCAAACAATATATATGTTATAAACAAAGAAGAAGCATGATTTAATGGAGAGGTGGTCCGTGTATGTCTACTTTTGTTGATTAACAAAGTTATTTATATTTACAAGAAGCCAATGACAACCAAAAGGTCAACGAAAGTATCCTTGTCCCTTTTTCCAAAATGTGAACCTCTGATGAATTTTCACGTTGCTTTGTGGCATGATATGATCGAGGTCTTTGCATTTTTATTTCTCTTGAATGCATCATTTATAGACACCAAACAACTAAGTGTGTGTGCGCGAGAGAGAGAGAAATAGAAAGAAATATCCACTTACTATGTTTGCACAATCTTTTAAGATTATTTCTAATTTATGGGATAAAGTTTTAAATATAAGTTTTAAAACCCCCTCAAATCATATCTAATCATTGGGCTAAAACAAGTCATGGAGAAAAAAATATATCTTTGTACTAAATTTTTCTAGGAGTTAAGCCTGACTTAAATTATTCTGGACCCACCAAACTGTCATATTTCAAACCTTTTTTTTTTTTTTTACTTATAATCCAACGGCTGTGATCAAATGAAATCAAATCTAACAGTAAAAAAAGAAAGATTTGACGGCCCAAAATTAAAACCAATATTTAGAAAAAATTAAAAAAATTATTTAAATCAAATTTCACTTAAAACTGTATAAATACCTATGTATATGTATGATTTTAAATTACTTATCGGAATTTAAATATTTTTTTTTTTAACAAAGTATGTTCATAAAAACAAATTAAGATAATCTACATAAATTTTACTTTCAAAAAAGTTACCGAAAAAAAAAAGCTAAAATCATTATTTAATAATCTCAAGCTAAAATTTTAAGCCATAACTATTGGAGAAGAAAAGTAGTTCTGAGTTATGGCTTAAAATTTTTTGGCTTACATTTTTACCACAGATGGTGTTTTGGGGTATGTTCAGTTTCAGGTCTACGCCGTCGTCGGTACCGTGTACAAAGCCAGGGGTCAATTCGTTCTTGGAGAATGATGGGGAACTATGCCCGTACCATGTCATGGAAGCAGCAATGTCTGGCCAACACCCACTGGTTGCAGTGGACTAAGACTAGTGACTCGACTCAGGGATCATCATTATCATCATCACCTGTTTGATCCGAGACCATTACTACCCCATTAAAATTGGTTACTGTGTTCATTTCATATTACATCATTTTATATCATTTCAAGTACATTATATCTAATTCTTTTGAAATAAAAAAAAAAAGTTGATGGCTACTCGTTAATTATCCTTACGATTTACTACTACCATACTTTCTCTTTACAAAAAAAAAAAAAGCACTTAAATAATTGATCATGCGTGTCTACATTTAATATGTTTCTTATTTTTAATGAAGACGAGAAATTCGAACTTAGAATACCATCCAACATTTGATTAGATGTAATTTCCATTATCCTTGTATAGCTACTTATTGGCTATGAGCACTTCAATTGACATTTGGGAAAATGTCATTTTCTAGAAAGTAAACTGAGAGGTTTTTTTTTTTGCTCCCTTTGTCAAAATCCTTATAATTGAACCTTTTTACATGCGAAAAAATCATGTAGTTTTATGGGCCTTGATTTTCACATACTTTGTTTAACTTCTTACACATCCTTTTAATTTATAATCATCAAATTAAATAAATTTAACAAAAATAATAAACAAAATTAAACGAAAATAATAAACAAAATTAAACGAAAATAATAAACAAAATTAAACAAGTGAGAAGATGAAAAGTTGCGTGTTTATCGTTGCATTCAAAACATTTGCTTAGTTATCATTGCTCATGTTGATTCTTCAATTGAATTTGGCACTGGTTTTTTCTACATCATTTTATATCATTTCAAGTACATTACATCTAATTATTTGGAAATAAAAAAAGGTGATAGTTACTTGTTAATTATCTTTAGGATTTATTGCTACCATACTTTCTTTTTACAAAAAAAAAGCGCTCAAATCTTTAATCTTTAATATTAAAAAGCCAGAAGGAGAGTTTGGTGTCTTAAAGCTTTACTAAAAATCTTTGGACTAAAAAGCCCCCCAAACAAAAAAAATCAAAACTGACAGAAAAAATACATATAAAAACCCCAAGGGTAATTCTGTAAGAAACATAAATTTATATTTCATTTTATTAGGAAAAAAAAAAGAGATAAAAAAGGGTACGTGACCAACTACACTCCTCCTCCATTTCGGAGAGAGATGGACTAATATCTCATAGAAATATTGTTAAAAAAAAAAACCAGAAACTTAAAATTTGTTTTATTGCAAAATGAATGAAAAAAAAAAAAAAAAAGGGAACGTGCTGAACCCCTCAAACGTGGAAACTGGAAAAACTGATAATTAAAATAAATAAATAAATCATGACAATTATCCTCTTAAAAAAAAAAGCATGACAAGTATCCTCTAAAAATTAACAGTTATGAAGAGAAGAGACATCGTTTTAAGAAAGAAATAGTAAAAAATAAAGTAAAAAAAGACGACATGGTGAATAACTGCTCTCCATTTTAGGAGAGAGATATTAAAAAGAAAAATTAAAATTTGTTATATTGAAAAAAGAAAAAAAAAAGAAACAAATAAAACAACAGAAACGGAACTTCTCCTCCATTTTAAAAAAAATATCTAAGAAATTTATATTAAACAAAAATAACGTAATTGCTCTCAATTTTAGGATAGATATTTGTTTTATTGGAAAAAGAAAAAAGAAAAAAAAAAGAAAAAAAAAAGAAAAGAACATGAACATGAACGTATCTCCTCCATTTTAGGAGGAGATATTAATATCTAACAAAATTATAACGTGGGAGAAAATGGGTAGAGGTTGTCGTCAGTTTTAAAAAAAAAAAAAACGGTGAAGTTCTCCCACTACCAAGTAGTAACTCCCCAGTTCCCACGTATATTCCCATTTTTTCCATTGTGGCTGCAATATTATTATATGTACTCCCCATCTCCTCCAATTATGTGGCTGAATCTTATACTCCCCATTTTTTTGCTCTGCCTTCTTCACATGTGATGCTATTTGAATTAATTTGGTGAGATTCTTGACTCAAAAGGCTTTTGCCAACTATTCATATCCATCTTCTGTGAAATCTTGGTGCTTTTTATTTCAATTTTCCTATTCTTACTTTCTCCTTTTTGTTATAGGGTCGAGACAATTCTATTAGGCTCCAAAGTTCAAAGGTTTGAGTAACTTTGGGTAAATCTCAATTTAAATTTACCTTTTCGGTTTTTAGGTGTTTTTTACGGTTTATCTTTTAGGTGATGAATTTGATGCACTCTACTGCAGCTTTGAGGACGTATATATGAGTTTGTATTTAGTATTTCTAAGTCAATTTTAGTTTTTTTCACTTCTTCCTTTGAAATCTTCATTGTGCGCTTTTTAAATTTTGGTCAGATTATGAGTTTCAATTTTGATTATCTTAATGTGTTATACGTGTGCTATGGATTAAAAAAATTATTTGTTTTCATTCTCAGGATATTTACAAGAATACCCACAAAAAATGAAGAAGGAACTAGCTATTGATAAGATCCCAAACATACATGTCTCTATTTTTACACCTGGGTGAGAGATATTTGTTGGAGTAAAAACTATTGATCTAAGCCAACTGATTCTCAAAGAGTGGAAAAAGAAAAGCATGAGCAGTATGTATTCTAAATTCTTTATTAAATTTGTTACAAGAAATTCTAACATTATATATACCTTCAATATATAGGTGGCGCATGAAAAAGGTTGTAGAAGAATTAAAACCTTCAACAACTCCTCACATCATACGTATTTGGAATAAAGTCCAACAAATTAGGTACAACACTATTTCTTACCTATTTATTTTTAGTGGCATTCTCTATATGAGTTTCATGTGAAAATGCATGCGAAGATTAGCATTAAGGAATAAAACACAAACATTAATAATTGAAGCCAAAAAAGTATAACATATATGCGTTTGTACATGCATGCACACACACATATGAAATTGTCAGGTAAAATGTCCACGATCTTGCCAGTATACATGTTTGAAAACCGAACGTATATCTTCCACCAGGTCATCACTGCATTATCTTTAAAGGTTGATTGGCTTCAATCTCAATTAAGAATTATCGCTTGCTTCAATCTTCTTATGGCCTGTGATGCCATTATCATTTTCTACTGCAGCTTTGAGATAATATCTCCTCCTATTGTTCCTTTGTTTCTTCTATATTAATATCTCCTCCTAAAATGGAGGAGATACGTACATGTTAATTATCTCAAATTATAAAATTAAAAAAAATTTACAAATTAATTATCTCAAATTATAAAATTAAAAAAAATTTACAAATTAATTATCTCAAATTATAAAATAAAAAAAATAAAAAAAATAAAAACAATTTTTGGATGCAGGAAAAACATTAATAGTGATCAAACAACTTTTCTAAATACGGTAAGTTTTCTCTTATTTTCATACGAAAATATACTATAAATTCAAATTGCATTCAATTTTCAAATAGAAATAAAATTGCATTTTTTGTCAGTTTTACAAGCATCACACCCGTCTCAAAGTACAAAGGTTGAAGTACAAGATTAAGGTAATATTTCTTACTATTTAATTTTGTAAACATGATTACAATTTGTTACCTAAAACTTGACAAATTATTTATCTTTCAGTATTCTAAAAGTAACTAGAGTAAAAGTATTGCCATGAGAAAATTGTCAAAGTAAAAGGTATTTAGGTTAAAATGTTAAATTGCTTACAATCTTTATATTTGGGATTGTGCATTATAGTTATACTTCTTATTTTATCATCATTGCTTGCAGATTAACCATGAAAATCTAAAGCATCAAGTGCAAGTAAATGGGTGGCAAACATGGCTTTGATTTCACACATAGACGCTATGTTTACATATGCACATGTTGTCTATATTTTGCTTTGCTAGCATATAGCTTTCACTGAAAACTTATGAATCTGAAAATTTTGATTTAAGGACATTAAATGTTATCAGCATGTATCTAGAAATGAAATTACATGTCATATTTTCATAATTTTTAATAGTTTCTATTTTCCCATTTTATCTTCGTTGTTGTTTTAAAGGAAAAATAGTAAAAATTGTAAGAGAGATTACTCACATATGTGCAAATTGGATGAAATATATGTTGCTCAATTTATAAAATAATCACTTAAGAAATATTAGAATATCTAAAACAACACATCTTTGGGGCGTGTAGCGCCCGTGATGTAAAAAAGCCTCTCGCACGCGTGCAGAAAAACTAGTAATTGATTATGCACGTCTACATTTACTGTGTTTCTTATTTTTAATGAAAGCGAGAAATTTGAACTTAAATTACCGTTCAACATTTGATTAGATGTAATTTCCATTATCCTAGTAAAGCTAGTTATTGGCTATGAGCACTTCAATTGACATTTGGGAAAATGTCATTTTCTAGAAAGTGAACTGAGATTTTTTTTTTTTTTTTTTTTTTTGGGCTATGAGCACTTCAATTGACATTTGGGAAAATGTCATTTTCTGGAAAGTAAACTGAGAATTTTTTTTGCTCCCTTTCTCAAAATCCTTATAATTGAACATTTTTACATGCGAAAAAATCATGTAGTTTTATGGGCGTTGATTTTCACACATTCTGTTTAACTTTTTACACATCATCTTAATTTATGATCATTAGATTAAATAAATCTTAACGAAAATAATAAATAAAATTAAACAAGTGAGAAGATAGAAAAGGTGTGTGTTTATCGTTGCATTCAAAACATCTCATTGCTCATGATTTTTCGATTGAATTTGGGACTGGTTTTCAGTTTTCTACATCATTTTATATCGTTTCAAGTACATTACATCTAATTCTTTTGAAATAAAAAAAAAGGTGATAGTTACTTGTCAATTATCTTTACGATTTACTGCTACCATACTTTCTCTTTACAAGAAAAAAACACTTAAATAATTGATTATGTGCGTCAATATTTACTGTGTTTCTTATTTTTAATGAAAGTCGTAGATTCGAACTTAGAATACCGTCCAACATTTGATTAGATGTAATTTCCATTATCCTAATAAAGCTAGTTATTGACTATGAGCACTTCAATTGACATTTGGGAAAATGTCATTTTCTAGAAAGTAAACTGAGAATTTTTTTTGCTCCCTTTGTCAAAATCCTTATAACTGAACATTTTTACATGCCAAAAAACCATGTAATTTTATGGACGTTGATTTTCATGCACCTTGTTTTACTTCTTATACATCATTTTAATTTATGATCATCATATTAAATAAATCTAACAAAAATAATAAACAAAATTAAACAAGTGAGAAGATAAAAAAAACGTGCGTGTTTATCGTTGCATTCAAAACATTTGCTTAGTTCTCATTGCTCGTGATTCTTCAATTGAATTTGGGACTTGTTTTCTGTTTTCTACATCATTTTATATCATTTCAAGTACATTACATCTAATTATTTTGAAATAAAAAAAGGTGATAGTTACTCGTTAATTATCTTTATGATTTACTACTACCAAAAAAAAAAAAAGCACTTAAATAATTGATTATGTGTGTTTATATTTACTGTGTTTCTTATTTTTAATGAAAGCGAGAAATTCGAACTTAGAATACCGGCCAACATTTGATTAGATGTAATTTCCATTATCCTAGTGAAGCTAGTTATTGGCTATGAGCACTTAAATTGACATTTGGAAAAATGTCATTTTCTAGAAAGTAACTGAGAATATTTTTTTTGCTCCCCTTGTCAAAATCCTTAAAATTGAACATTTTTACATGCGAAAAAATCATGTAGTTTTATGGACGTTGATTTTCACACTCTATTTAACTTCTTACACATCTTCTTAATTTAAGATTATCAAATTAAATAAATCTAATGAAAATAAGAAACAAAATTAAACCAATGAGAAGATAGAAAAAGTACGTGTTTATCGTTGCATTCACCTAATCTTGTTAAAGCCCAGCCCGGCCCATTGACAAGACCCATTAGTAGAGCAGGAGAATGAGGGATAGAATTTGCCAGTGCGTGTTAATTCCAGTAATTTCAAATACCAAGAGGCTTATGCAGGATTTCAACTACCATTTAGTTTTGAAAGTAGTGGCGATGGGTTTGCAAGTTCTCCAAGTGGCGCCACCGCCACCACTCACTTCCTCCTCCTCATCTTCTTGTCGGGTCCAGACCCTCCCACTCTGGCTCAACCAACGCAACTGCCACTGCCGCCACTCGCGGCCTCAGCTTGCTCTTCCGCCCCGCCACTCGTACAAAAGAACCGCACTCTCGCTCCTCGGTAGGAAAGATAGGAAATTGCAAGCTTCTTCATCATCTTCTTCAACTACCCAACAAGACCAGGACGACGAAGAAGAATATGAAGACGACGAAGGAGATGAAGAAGATGAATCGGACCCTGACCCGGAAGACCTCGAATACGTTGCCCAAATCAAAAGGGTATCTTGCTTTCTTCCATTCTTTGATGGTTTTTTTTTTTCATTTCAGTAATCCACTCAGTGTTATCGTTGGTTAGGTGTTGGAGCTTCTCCGGAAGAACAGAGACATGATTTTCAGCGAGGTGTGGTGTAATTCAGTCAACCCATTTCTCCATTTGCTTTAAAGTTCAGAAGTTTGAGTCTTGATCGAGTTTGGGTTGGTGTGCAATGTGATAGGTTAAGCTCACTGTTATGATTGAGGACCTGCGAGAAGTTGAGCGCAGGAGGCTCCTCGGAATTGAAGATCCTGATGCCCCTACTAGGGAGGAATTGGCCGATGTTCTTGAGGAAGTAAGCCCTTCATTTTAATTCCCTTGCTACATTATGCTATGTTAGGCGAATTTCGATGATGTGATTCGTGAAACAGTGAATTTAGCATGTATTTCCATTGTTTGGGTGGTATCATACCTTCACACAATGAATTCATGAATGCAAAGTAGCTAGCAACATCAATTGAAGGATCTTCAATTGGTTTGACAAGCACAAACTGCAACCTTTTAGCTAGGTAGTTGATCATTATAATAGAACAACCTCTAGTAGATGCATTTCTTCCATTACTGTTAGATGTCAGCCGCGAAAATTTGCAGAAAACCGACTGATGTTGACCATTACTAGATATGCATCTTTACTAACTCCAAAGCACGCATGTCGTAGGAGAAAATCTCTCCATCCTCACTGGTTTGCGCAAGTCATGAAATTTATAATCCTTGATCCTTAGATGCACCCCAGCTACAGAGTGTTGGAACTTCCGAGTTTGATCATTCACATAGATGGACCCTGATTTGATATGCTTCTTTACAGATGCTACTTTTGCTTCTCCATAGGTGACCCTCTCTTTATGCTAGACAAAATGATTTGCGCAGTAACCCTTCGGAAATTCCTATGATTATTTACATAGGTGATACTTTGGAAATTCCTTCTTCACTGGATATGCTTCTTTATGATTTGCAGAGTGTCCTGAATCTGATTAATTTGTACGTTATGTCATTACAACTCTTTGCTTCGATACTTGTACCCTTCTCAAATCATGAGAGTGGAAAAAATTTCTCTAGCATCTGTAAATTGGTAATAATTGGAAAAAGTTATTCTATTTATTGTGACACTAATTTATGATTCTGTCATTTAGGTGAATGAAGGAAAAATCCCAAAAAATCGACTTGCTCTTAAACTGCTGGCAGCGGAAATGAATCAATGGCCTAATCTAGAGGTATTAATGTAATTCAAGTATAAAATGATCGATTTTAGAGATGATTATATATGTGTAAACGGAAAAAGAACATGAAGCTCTACCAAAGGATACTAGGATAAAGAGCCAAGCTCTGAATTACAATTAAATAGTTTGTAAATCCAGTTTTGGCGTCTCAAATTTTGGTGGTCAGAAATTTTGTTCTATTTCATCCTTTATTTTTCGGTTTTGAAAGCATATGTAACAAACAATACCACAGATTTTTCACCCTTATCTATGTTTCTAACTAACACTGGATATCAATTTGCTAATCTGTTCCTATGTTTTGTTTATGGTACAGGTTCAGATTACACCAGCGAAGAAAAAGCCTGGTAAGTCCCTATATGCAAGAGTGACAGACACTGGTATTGATCTTCAAGAGGCTGCAAAGAGACTGAAGATTGATTGGGATACGGCTGCTGAGATTGATGATGGTGATCTTAAAGATGAAAACGAAGTGCCTTCGGTTTTGGTTTGTTTCCTTGGCTTTCTTGTGACAAAATGATTTTATCATGTTCCTGCTGTCATATATGCACTGGTTTAGCTAATCCTCGGGTTCCTAATACGTGGTTTCTTATCTTGCAGGGCTATGGCGCGCTGTACTTAGTCACGGCTTTCCCCGTCATTATTGGTGTATCAGTGGTATTAATTTTATTTTACAATTCGCTCCAGTAGAAATCTTGTCTCGCTCTTCACTGTAAAGATATCTTATTCCTAGCAATATACCGAATATCGTTCTGATCTTCACATGAGTTTTGTTCATCTAAATGCTAGTTAGAAATATAAAATATCATGTTTGAATCTTGCATATGGTTTTATGCAAGCACATCAGATCTTATAGTTTAGTTTTATTTTATTCTAGTTAACCACTAAAACCGTTGCAAGTCAACTCTTCCATGAAGATTTACATTATTAAAAGCAAGTTATCATATTTATTAGCAGCTAAACTATTCTTAATACAACATTAAATTTTGCTGACCCTTGTTTATATGGAGCAATTAGAGAACATGGATATCACTACTTGGTTTGGATTAGTGGAGAATATGCTGCTCACGTCTAGGTTCTCATAAGTCTGTTTTCCCTCCCCTTTAAGTAGTCCAAATCCCAGACTTGATCCTCAGGATTTCTGCTTTTCTCTACCATGGATTATCCGTTTTCGGGCGATATGAGTGACTATTTTATTCTTGGAGACCTAGAAAAGCAGATTTCTGTAGATCCAATATCACTGAAAGAATCTTATAGAGAGGTGAGTGCTGCCCCAGTAGCGGTGGTGCCTGCTATTGCTGCTCCAAAGCTGAATGCACTTGACCAACTACCGCCCCTGTTGCCGCCCTCAAAGCCCAAGTTCTTAAGCTTCAGCCTCCCAAACTCAGCAACCTCATCGCCGCGAGTGAAGAAGAAATGGAAAGAAGAAAGCCAAGCGTCTCCCCGGCTGGAGAATCTGAGCCACCTGCAGCAGGAAATTGAGTTCCGGCGGACCAAGTCATGTGGTCAACGAGCACTTGCCCCATCAGATGACTTTGATCTCTGGTTGTTCAAACCGAATGCCGCTGATAAAGTCACCACGTATTACAGCGGTCTCTCCAGAGCTAGGTCCAACAGAGGTACTGATAAAAATGGCAAGAACAGGGACCCCCATGATGATGGATTCACGTGTGGGGCCCTGTGCTTGTTCATTCCTGGCTTTGGTGGCAAGGCAAAGCCAGTGAGAGCAAGAAGGGTAGAGCCTGATGAATTGGGAAATGTCATATCCAGGACAGTTTCCTTGGAAAAGTTTGAATGTGGCTCATGGGCTTCAGCTATGATAAATGAGCAGGAAGATGACACCACCGGTCACTACTTTGATCTGCCATTGGAGCTGATACGGAGCAGCGTCAACGAGGCAGATTCGCCAATTTCAACGTCTTTTGTGTTTGGCACGGATCGAAAGGGTGCCCTGAAGAACGGATCAACAAGAGCACAAGGCCGGAAATCGCATGGCTCGTCACGCCACGTTTGGTTTTCTACATCATCAGATGCTACATCACCAACTGCTTGCGTTACGCCTCGCTTGCGCAAAGCAAGGGATGATTTCAAAGCTTTCTTAGAAGCAGAGAGTACATAACTTACTCTGCTTTTTGGTATATTGAGTGTATTTGCTAAGTTTCAAAATAATGCGAGTAGATTGTAGTTGTAGTCCTTCAACTATTACTCCGATTATCACTTTTGTCTCTGAATTAAGCAATTCATATAGTCCGTTTGTTTTTCTATCTAAATTTAGGGGTCTCGTGTCGTCAAAACTTGGAGCTGTTGTTCTTGAACTATATGGTGTGAGTAGGCCCTTTTGCACTTAAAAATGGTAGAAAACTGACAGGTTTTGATGGTATGATAAAAAAATTAGGTAATAGTTCAAGGACTATAGCTACAATTTACTCGGAAAAAATGCAGACATGGAAGCCGGCTATGTTGTTATGGCTATGGGCGTTCTCTAGTCTACTAAACCCAAAAGACAATTTCCAATTTCCCAAGGGAATGGCCCCAACAGACAAAGATTGTGTCCCTCTTGCTACTCAAGACCTTTGCTTGAGCCCTTGGCAACTGGACTCGACAAGGTTTTCCCCGACCTGTTGGCAATTTTTTTTCATCGTGTTGTATTCAAGTTAATTCAGTTTGAGTTCATATCAAGTAGACAAATCAAGTCTGAGTTCATATCAAGTAGACAAATCAAGTCTAACTCGAACTATTATAGGATGGTACTCTATAAGCCTACATATTTGGCATTTTTCTTTGTGGTGTGAGCCTTTCGAAAAGATGAATTGTCATGATAAAATCACTGACTGGTCCTATTTTTAAAGGAAAATAAAAAGAAGAAGAAGAGGATGATACTCTACAACTCTACATATTTGCCAATTTTCTTTGTGGTGTGGGTGGTTTTTGGATGATTGTTACGGTTATAATGTGTCACGTAAGTTGGGAAAAAAAGTTGGGACAAGCAACATTTTGTTAATTGTACGTAGATTTTGTTGAGTGACATGATTCTAACCTACTCTGCTTGTTAATTGTACGTAATCCATCCCTCTACTCTTATGTGCAGCATTTGAGCGACTGTCTCAAGCACTTTTCTTACCCATAAAAAAACCTTGGGCCTAACTACAAATAATTTCAAAAAGTCTTCCACATTCTTACTCAAGAGTATGAAAGTAAAATTTATTTATGTGGTTCAAAAAAGTTTCAACCGAGAGCTTCAACAAAAATTTTAAAAAGCCTTCCACATTTTTCTTAAGAGTGTGGAAGCAAAATCTATTTATGTGGTTAAAAAAAGCTTCAACAAAAAATTCAAAAAGCCTTCCACACTCTTGCTCAAGAGTGTGGAGCAAGAGTGTGGAAGCAAAATCTATTTATGTGGTTCAAAAAAGCTTCACCTACAAAGCTTCAACCAAAAAGGCTTCACCTATAAAGTTTCAACCAAAAAGCTTCACCTACAAAGCTTCAATAAAAAAGCTTCACCTACAAAGTTTCAACAAAAAAGTTTCACCTACAAAGCTTCAACCAAAAAACCTTCACCTATAAAGCTTCAACCAAAAAGGCTTCACCCATAAAGCTTTAACCAAAAAACTTCACCTACAAAGCTTCAACCAAAAAACCTTCACCTATAAAGCTTCAACCAAAAAGGCTTCACCTATAAAGGTTTAAGCAAAAAGTTTCACCTACAAAGCTTTAAGCAAAAAGTTTCACCTACAAAGCTTCAACAAAAAAGCTTCACCTACAAAGCTTCAAGCAAAAAGTTTCACCTACAAAGCTTCAACAAAAAAGCTTCACCTACAAAACTTCAACCAAAAAGACTTCATCTATAAAGCTTCAACCAAAAAGGCTTTACCTATAAAGCTTTAACCAAAAAACTTCACCTACAAAGCTTCAACCAAAAAACCTTCACCTATAAAGCTTCAACCAAAAAGGCTTCACCTATAAAGCTTCAAGCAAAAAGTTTCACCTACAAAACTTCAACAAAAAAGCTTCACCTACAAAGTTTCAACAAAAAAGCTTCACCTACAAAACTTCAACAGAAAACTTCACCTACAAAATTTCAACAAAACAGCTTCACCTACAAAGCTTCAACCAAAAAGCCTCACTTACAAAGCTTCAATCACTCAAGCTATGTGCCCAAAGGAAAAAGTTTCATCTACAAAGCTTCAACCACTTAAGCTATGTGTCCAAAGAAAAAAGCTTCAACCATTCAAGAATATCAAGCCACCTCCTTCGGCTATCCAGTTCGCTTGGAAGTTTCATGATTACTCAGTGGCTTGGATTTTTCAATTCCCTAATCGAGAAGCTTTCCTCACTCGGGAACTTAAGGGAGCACTGTTTGTACCATACTTGACCAGTCCCGAAACTCCCAAGCACCGGTCAACTTTATACATTCAAGGATCCACTGAGGGGTCTATGCTGAGGCACCCTTGCCGATGCACAAGAGTTTCCTTCCAACTAGGAGGCCAATCACAACACGTCACATGTCAACTTTAGAATAAAGTTCATAGAGTCCCACATCGACCGCGGACAAAAGCTGGAGACTCACCTCAATTATAAAAGAAGATCATTCTCCTACAATGAATCTCTAATGTCATTATTGTACTTAAACTAGTCATTAGTACCCACTAATGATGATTATGTTTGAACCGATGTATTTGTGTAAACCCTTCACTATTAATGATAACTTCTCTACTCCGTGGATGTAGCCAAACTTAGGGTGAACTACGTACATATTGTGTTTGCTTCCCTATCTCTATCTCCTTACATATTATCCTCACTTGTGACCAGAGCAACCAAGCGAAGGTGACAAACTTGACACTTTACGTTGTTCCAAAATCTTCACTGATTTTGTGCATCAACACACATATTATTAAATCTAAAAAATTACAAAAGTCTACGTGGCGCACATGCTAAGTAATTATGAGTTAACTACGTCCTTCTTGTGAAGCGGGCATGCTAAATCGCAGCTGAGCTCGATTGGGCAAGTAGAATTGACGTGGTGGTGGTGTCGAATGCGCTTGCTGACTTCTGTACTTCAGCGAAAGAACACATTTCAACCTAGGGGTCTAAAACTTGACAACAAGGTTGCGTAGTTCACTGCAAAGTTCTATATCTCCTGCACCAGGTTCGGTTGCCTCAACTATATTTGTGAGAATATAAGTGCATCCTGAAAGTAATCAATCATAAAACATTTCACTTCGATGGGAAGCTAATAAAGTGACCTCTTTCGGCAAAGGAATTGAACATTCTCCACCGGCTGAGACTTTGATAGATAATCAACTGAACTAGAAGTAGTGTTGTTCCACCGAATTGAAGGTACTTCCAGAGCGATTAGTTCTACGGGACTACTGATGGTCCAACGAACTGAATATGTTGCCGATTGCCAACCCAGTGATGTTCCAACGAACTGAATAGTGTTGATGGAAGAGTTATGATAATTAGTTTTTCTCAAGGTTGAGGGATGGTTTCACGTAAATTAAGTGAGGATTTTCGTATAAACCGTTTGAGTTCTTTGTTGTTTAGAGCTTTGCATTTACAGGACTAAAATCCCCGAAGTCCTCTGTCTGTATGAACAGACGCACATGCGTGTCCATCACCTTGACATACCATGCTTCTTTCAAATACCATTTTTCTTTTTAAATATGAGAGAGAATCCTTGCCGGATCCTCTTTGTGAGGATCCCGGGGATCCTCCAATCACATCTTTTCATTGTACATTGTGTAACCAGTTTTTTGTCTATATTGTTTCTATTTCATTTTAAATAAAAAAAATTACAATGATTTTTGATCGCACGATGTACTATAAACAGATGTGATTTAAGAATATCCGGAATCCTCACAAAGAAAATCCGGCAAAGATCTCACTATTTAAATACCACCTGTGAGACTTACTTTTCCTCACATAAAAGTCCATAGGCTAAGGCCTACCTTCAGATTCTTCACCACCATCCTAACCAGACCACGTGCTAAGACTCCCAGTCCAACTATATCATAATCTCATGTTGCTCCAATCCACACATCCACATGGTAACAATCTCGAGTTACTTTGGACTGAATTGTTTGCTCCCATATTGAAGATATACCTTGCATCCCATTTATATTGTTGAAAATGTCAAAGTAATTCCGATACTCTTAATAGATAATTATTATGATTAAAAATTCACAATATTATCTATTAACAATAACCGAACATTAACTTAACATGTTTTTCTATTCATCGGCATAAAACTCTACTCATTCAACAACATCGATTGCACGGACCGAGGATGTAATATTAGCTCCACATACCTACAAATCCTAGACCCTGGTAAATTTCATGGTCACATATCAATGCTGCATGCTTCTGAATAAACATGGGTTTGGTAAAGCAATAGTCCGTGTTCAATTCGTGCTACGTAATTTTTTTTCTCAGTTAGTGTAGCTGCATTGGTTTAATTACAGTTGAAGCCTAACAGGCCAACAGAAATGGAAAACTAGACATGGGTTTGGTACGTACACCATTTCAATTCCACCATGTGTTCATCTGATGTGTGACCCCCCGCCCTTTTGACCATTTCTAATATATAAGGTAGGTATAGTCTGAAGCTGGACCAGGAATTCGTTATATCTTCCCATATACAGAAAACGTATTTGAAATTCATGATATTGCTCAGAAGATTTTCACTACAAAAATAATGGGTATCAGGGATAGCGGTTTTTCAGGCTCTCTTTCGAGAATCGAACTCTAATCATCCGTCACCTATCACTATCAAGGTAGAGAACTATCTTATCATCAAAAGTTGATAGGAAAGATATTTAAATGATACATCACCAGCACGAAGGTTGTGAGATCCGTCGACTTATCGTGAATCGTTATAGCAATGGGCAGAGCCTGCACCTTAAATCTAATAAATGCATCCCTTCCAAAAGTTGTGGTTTGTTGCACATATTAACTCTAGAATTACTATGGTTATCCGAGTAGCAAATACCATCAAACAAACTATAACTGCTTTAACGAGTCATTTGCAATTTTACAGTTTGAATAGGTTAGGGATGGAAATATAGATTCAAGACCGTGTAGTGGCATCATTTGGTCAACAAAAAAACCTTGGTGATTATTTTTGGTATTAATTAACGTTACAAGATATTATGATTGCGTAACTCACAAGTCACAACACCTAATTGTTGTTGTTGTTTCTTGTTTAAGAATCCGTGATTAATAAATATATTAACGGTGGTTAATACATCACGAAAGTTGAAAGCGAAGCCGGCAGAGCCAGCTGCTCTACAACACAGAAACATCCACCGTTGCTTCCTCATGGGCCTCATATTTGCAAATTGCACGGGGAGACCGACAACACTCTCAAATAATTCAAATACTACACTCTACACAACAAAAATTGTCAATAAAATACTAATATGTTCTTATATACAACAACACAATTAGCAGGAATGATCAGTTTTTCACACTGGTTGCAAAATTGATCAGTTTTTAGTAACGACGATATACTTTTTATATATTAATGACTCAACGATGACGTAACAATCACTCAATAATAATATTATAATCACATAATAAATACTAATCATTTCTACAACTAAATGTCAAAAATTGATTCTTTTTACTAACTGCCCAAAAATTAATATATTCAACCCAAAAGTACACATGCAATCAGCCCGAAAACTAGTTATTGAAGTCGGATTTGGATCCTCTCCTGAGTCCAAGGTGAGGATCCTCCTGACCAAGAATTGTGGACCGTTAGATTTTCATCTAATGACTATAATTATTATAACTCTAAAGGAACCCTTTATTTGTAGCCCACAATCCTTGGTCAGGAGGATCCTCTTCTTGGATCAAGAGAGGATCCAAATCCATTGAAGTTGTAGTTCATAGAGAAATTGTGTTAGAACCTCCACCGCTAGTTTCTTGTTCCAATATATATAACAAGATTGTTGTCCCAGTCATGATTCACTTATCTTATGATTTATTTTAGTAAATTTTTTTTTTCCTTGACAAAGCAATCACAGCCAAAGCTTTGCCAATCAGCGTATGAGGAGAGCCGGAGGCAACGCGTTTTTAGCACATGTGACATGACTAAACATATTTACTCTACTCTTGTATCCCATGTTGACATTGAGGAGCAAGTCCAGCGGAAGCTTTGGCCCGGTGGATAGGGACCTTTTAAATCCAATCCCCCTTCTTCTTTGCTTCAGCTCATGCGGACAATTGGACTAAGGGGAGCCTGTGGAAGAAGGGAGGCAGGAATCCATGGCCCGAGAGCCCGAGGGGTGTTGATGCAAGGTTGACATCATGATTACGTTAGCTACATTATAAAATTAATAATAAATTAATGGTAAATATAATAAAAATTCCGAAAAAATTTAAAAATTAAAAAAAAAAAAAATTTATATAAATATCTTATCATTATCTTCCAACTTACACCACAATTTTATATTTTCTCAAATACTTTGGGTTGTAATTTCTTATTTAATGACACGTGGTACAACGAGACTAATTAAAAATCATATCCAAAATTACAAATATTTTTTTTATTTTATAAAATAAGAAATACTAATATTTTATTGTCTATTGCCATGGCTATTTAGTTTAGGGGTGGAGATGTAAAAGACAATTATTGTTCATTAAAGATAATTACTATTCATTGGAGGGGATTTAGGCAATTGCCCTGGGGGGGCCTTCCAACGCTGGAAGTGCTCTTATAGGTGGATTTTGCATCTTTTAGTACGCCTTCAGGTTTCATTTGTAGGCAAGCAACTAAACATAGTTATGTATCGGTTGGCTATTTTCGGCATTATATGGTTTGTAACATATGTTGGAAATGTGTCATAAAGCTAATCGTGAGATGATACTTTACAGACATTTACATATTAAATTATTTTAGTTTAAATTGAAGGGCAAAGATTTATTGTTTAAAGCTGTTTCCTTAAATGTTACACGCTTAAAGTATAAGTACAATGAATATGTAATTAAGAGAATGTAATCAAAAGAAGTTAAGTGTCATGAAACCTTTCTCTTTCATACGCATATCCTAAACGTTTTTTATATAGAATTGTCAATTGGGCATTGACTATCCAGATAGATCAATACATCCTATCTTTTTTCTCTGCAGAGTGGCTGGTCTCGAGTCATTGGTGTAAGAAACACCTAGCCTTTCTCTGGGACCCTTTGTTCTTTTTTACATGCCCACTTTGTTTGATTATTTAACAAAATCTTGTTTATTTTGAAGGAAAAAAAAAAACACACACACACATAACATAAGAGGAGGAGAACAACTTACATGAAACCAGTTTACCTTCACGTGACGTCCCGATCTAATAACACAAAATCACGTGTTGAAAAACTTTCGTATATCATTATTTTATTAAAAACAAAAAAGTCACGGTTTGTTTCGTAAAACTCATTCTCTATGAAAAGCAGATTGAGCATTTAGCGGTGGAACAAAGCATGACCATAAAACTGCACCATAGTATAATGTACAAACGTTAAGAACGCCAGAGAATCTGCAAAAAAATCGGTGGTATGGTTGTCCTTTAGAAAAAGGCGTTGAGTTTCCAATTTCATCGGCGTAACTCTTGGAGCTGCTGAATTTAGTGAGGCAGAAGCAGCAGCCCCATGAGATATAAATATCTATATAAAATACCAGTAACGAATTCATTCGTCTCATAAAGGACATTATTCCCCTACCACATATATAGACAAGACAGACTATATAGTATAAAGTATATATTAAATACTACGTTACTTACCGCATTTAAATAAAAATTCACAAAGGCATGCAAAGCATTTGGGCCATTGGAACTAAGTCAAACAATTTCTTACATGATTTGTTAATTTGACATGAAACGATATAAAATTTACATGTTTTGGGTCAACTATTAAGAACTCATTAAGAAGTCGGGTTGTAATCGGGATCAACCTATAAGACATCATTTGCTTAATCTCACATGGTGATATTCTATCTTTCCAGGAGTACAACCTGTATGTAGTCTATCTTCCTAGGGAGCATACTTTACAAGAGATAGACGTTAGGCATAGAAATTTTTTGCATGACTTATTAACCTGAAACAAAATGACACGAACCGTTAACGAATTTGGTCGTTATCAAGTCACATGTTAAAAACCCATTAAGATAATGAGTTTGACACGACACGACAAATTAAAATAACGAATTTAACACAAATACGACAAACACGACCTGTTTGTCAAGTTTAATTGGGAACCCAACCCCACAGTCCCTCACCCACCCTAATAATTTCTTTTAGTTGCGAATAAAACCCTTTAAATTTGACACTTTCTCATATTGGACTCGTATGGACATCATACTCGGTTAATGTGGCATTGATTAATTAGTTTTTTTTGTTTAAATTACAAGGACGGACGGAGGATGAAGGGGTCTTCAAGTGGCACTCTATGTTGGCTCCACGAGTATGCTTGGCTATTTTTGTGTTTATATTTTTTCAATCCAAGCGACTAGTTGGACCTCTCTCAAGTCCTCTTCTTTCAATTATATATTATATCATTGTCTTTGTTATTTGTTATTTAGGAGAAAGTTAGCTGCCTTTCTCTTTTTACTTTCTTACGCGTTACGTTATTATCTTGTAACGTAATTGATGATTCAACTCATTTTTATCATTAAATTATATTGCACGATGAGAATAAATCTAGAGAAAATAAAAAGGTAAAACAACTAGCATTCCTCTTATTAACCTGATTGTGAAGGTTGGCCGACCTTAGTCTTAGACAATAATTTATTAGTTTGATTGTCGTATATAGAAACCAGGTTGTCTGAGTTTGATTCACACAATTTTGTTCATGTTTTGGTGTGAGTTTAATAGTTGTCAAGTCTTCCACAGTGATTCAAGTAGTGTGATACCTATTTATAAGAATCATGTATTTTGAGTTTAAATTATACAGCACAACTGCTACATTAGTGTGAGTTCAATAATAATGATATCACACTATGAGTTTGATATATTGAACTCAAGATTTCATATCATACTCAAATTCTTTGGCCCACTATAGAAGTGTGATTTCTATATGAGTTCAATATATTAGTATCACACTCACTTTTTTTCGCTAGAAGACCTTAGAGCCGTAACTTTTAATAATCAAACTCATGACACCTGTGTGTTTCACCGAACAATAAAACTCAGTCCTATTAAACTTAGATTTTTCGACTCAATATGAGTGCGATTCTATTTTATAACAATCCAACTCGCCAAACATTGTTATAAAAGTAAAACTAACATAAGGAAAAGTCCAAAACAACATAGGAGTCATATACTTATTAGGAATCGTTTAGAGATGAAACAGTTTCAACGAACTATTGATAGAGTCTTCCAGCATGATCTAATGTTATTCATTTAAAACGTATGTACCACACCGTGATTCAAAATGAAGGCCAGTAAAAGTAAAACTAACATAAGAAAAAGTCTAAGACAGCACAAGTCATAGACTTATTAGGAGTCGTTTAGAGATGAAACACTTTCACCGAACCATTGATACATCATTCCCTCCTTTATTTATTTCCTTTTATTGCCTATTTCTTACTTAAAGCCTTAAAGGTAGGGCTCCCCATGTCATCCACCACCTCCTCCTTTTGACTTCATTCGTTTTAGATAAAGCTAACCCTCTGTGATGTCTTGAATCAGATAGAGTGTCCACATTTATAATCACAACGCACATATGCACACTTTTCTCGTCACCAAAGCAACCTTAATTCTTGTCTCGGTAGGAAATGTCCATATATATAAATCCATCTTCTACGTTCATTCATCTTTGGTAGACTTCATTGATAAACTGTTAAATTTTCAAAGAGACGGAACAAATGGTAGAACAACAATATTGTTCACAACTTAACCACCTCTAGTTCAGCAAAAATGAATTTTATCCTAAAAGCATCGATGTAATTAGAAACGGAACCGTGTAATTATAAGTTGTAACTTCTTTTGTTGAACTTTTGACGTTAGATTTCCAACCCAATGTTATTATGGTTTTTTTAAAAGACACAAAAAATTCATGCAAGGAAGAGAAATCACAATTTAACATCTATACATAATCTTACGCATGACGTTTTGCATGAAAGAAATTGAACTGCGTCCAAAAGATAAATCAACTTTTTCTTGGACGAAAAGGGGTCCTCTCCATATCTCTTCCTCCTAATTCAACAAGTTCGGGGATCCGAATCATTGAAATTTAATCATACGGCTAAAGTTATTATAACTTTTAAAGTGGGTCTCTGTTTGTAACCGTTAGATCAAATTTTAATGGTTCGGATCTCCAGACTTGATGGATTATAAAGAAGGAATCCAAAAATGATCCCTTTCCTTCTTGGACCACGCAATATTGTACAGTATGATGCTTTCAAACATTGGATGCCTCAGAAAATGTAAAAAGTTCTGTTAATCTTGTTTTAATCAATGGATTTATCCATTTGCTCAAGACTCAAGAGAAAAAGAAAGGCTAAAAAACCAAATCATAAATCCAGCAAAGGGGACAAGAATTAAAAGTGAGGGGTATCAAAGAGGTAAAGCAAGGAAAGGAACCCTAGAAAAGCAGGTTTGCCACCAAAGCCGATGTTCACCGCCCTGTGGTCCCTTCTCTCCGTACCGGCAACCCATCCCAAACAATTTGATTAATTTTACTAATTTATTACTATAAATAAATAAATAAAAAGAATCAGAATATAAAAATTTAAAAACTATTATATACCTTTCACTAAAAACTATTATACAAGGAACAACTTCCAACCCTCCAAAGAATTTTCTGTTCTACGTACAACTGTGATTAAACATTAACATATATAAAAAAAAACAAGAAAATTAAAAAATTAAAAAATAAAAAGAAAAAGAGATTCAAAAAAGTGGGAAAATGGTGTGCCTCTTATTGTCTGGTCTTTTGTAATCTGTCTCCAATCATCCTGAGCTCAAACTTCTTCACAGAACCAGCAACCATTCTCATGGTTGTGTCCACAACATAAGGTATTTGGTCAACATTGGTCTCCGTCGTGTTGATCAGCTGCCGGCAGGGCTCACGCCGGGTGGCAATGGTTCCGTGGTAATGGAAGTACTTGATCCTTCTCTCCGTCTTGTGAGTCGTCTTTCCCGCTACATTCTGCGACATGTGAACGCCCGTGGCGTACACATTGCGCGGCTGCACTGCGTATTTCCGGTCCCTTCGTATTCCTCTCTTCACATCTTTGTACACAAGTTTCTCAAACCCCCATTTCCTGCAGCATCACAATGTGTTCATATCAGCATGTGAACACAGACTATACTTCTATTGCCAGAAACCGATAAAATTGACATTTGTCGAGCTTAGGTAAATTCTTTTTGTTGGTTCCGCTGAATTTACCCATTGGTAATTCTCAAGTCCCAACAAAACTGTCTTAATCTCTTAAGTTTTTAATTAATTTGATTGTTTTAATGGTCAACATCAGTCTTAATCTTACTTAAATAATCAACAATACATTCAAACATGACTTCTTTTTCTTTCAACTGATTCATTTCTTCCCTGACCAAATCTTTCATTTCCAAATTAATATTTAGATCTTAACTAATAAACTAATATATAATTAACTTTGGTGAATTCAGATACTAAACTATTATGGCCAGACCATGTGCATTTTACTTAAATCTTCTACCCTTTGCGCGTCTTAACTAATCAATTAGTGTACACATATCGTTGTGTTCAAAAGTTTGCATCAATAATTTTCTCTTACCAAAAGAGTAATGCTACACTTACCACGTATTTGTATTTGTATCGTCTTTCTGATAGATGTAGGTCCCACCAACACATGTGGGGTTAATTTCTATTAGAGAGATGATACAAATATGGTAAGAGTAGCATCTTTGCTACCAGAATTAACATATAATTTGGTAGTTGGGATCATGTTACATGCATCTTACAGAAGTAAAGAACATCAATAATTGAAGAACTATGCTTCACAACACAAAAGCAAGAGTACAAGAAAGATGGGTCAAAATGTTACTAAAAGAATAATTGAGGTCCTCCTCATGAATTAAAAAAACAATGACTTTAACAAAGTTCAAAGCCCCCACCCCACCCCACCCCACCACCGCCCACGTGCCCTAGTAAAATGAATGTGGAGGAGGACTAGGACTAGGACTCGGAGGACCCTTCAGCAAAAGCAGAGGAATGTGCCAGCAGAATAAACATTTCATGCCAACAGACAACTTGATCAAAATTTACATTTTCAACATCTAAATGCAAAAGGCTGCAAAAAAGTCCACCCGTAATTATGATTGCATTGCAATATACAGCAAAGGTGACAAACAATCTCATGCAATTATTGCCAGAATCCAATGCCCAACGACCAATTGAAATGCACAACAACGCATGAAATTGTGGAATTTGGTTTCATTTGCACACCAGTATAATCAACCCAGATGTCAATCAACAGCAGTAATTCAAAGATCTCACATTTCCAAATCTGAACTAATTATTTGAATCCGAAATCTCGTAGTAGTTTAGATTAGATTAATTAGAATATCGTTCGGATAAAAAATGCAGCGAACCCAATTCAGAAAATGCAAAAACAAGAGAAGCTTGATGGCAAAAGATGAGATGGGTACCTGTAAGTTTTGCGGTAATCTTCAAAGAGGCAGAGCTTGTTGCTCATCGGCATCTGCTCGATGGTGAACTGCGTGTAATCCGACAGGGAATCGAGCACCGACTTAATGTTGCTCTTGGGAGGCATGTAAATGTACTCGTCCACATCAAAGAAGAACATCCACTTCGCCATGAATTTATACCTGTGCAAGCAATCATTCACTACCATGAACTGGTTGTGATAATACCCATCGAACCTCTCCTGCTCCCTGATGTCCTGCAGCGTCACGTATCCGAGCTCCATCCATGGCTTCAGAACCTCCAGCACCTCCTCATGGATCCCCCCGGCGTCGTGGATTACGAAATGGGATCTCGGCCCGAACAGCCGGACGTGGTAAGCAATCCACTCCCTCACTCTCTGGGGACTCAGATTTCCGAACAACGAAGACCCACAGTAGAAATAGTCGTATTTTGGCTTGGCGGTGAAGATTCCGGCGTTTACAGTTCCGGGGGCTTCAGTTAAGGCCTGTATTGTGTCGGTAGTGTTGAAATTCCGGTCTCCGCCGCCTTCGGTGGTGGCTAATAGGAGGAGCTTACCGCCGGAGTTGTCAGCATTGATGGGCTGGGAGAATGTGCAGTTCACGACTACGACGGTGTAGACCCGGCCGTAGCCCCAATCCGGGAGGATTTTATACCCGATTGAAGAAATGGGTGGGGTCGAATTGAGATTGGGGACCCACTGGCACTCGTACTTGGGGTTGGAGAAGACGTGGAGAGGCTTCGAGGCCAGACCCACAACGGCGAAAGTGTTCATCCCGCCTCTGTAAGTTCCCATGGTGATGAAGCTGTAGGCGGCGGAGCCGTACGGGTTGAACGCCCGTTTGAGGACGCCATTGCTGAGCACCTTGTCGAGCTCAACAGATGGCGGCGGAGGCGGCGGTGGCGTTGGCAGCGGGGAAGATGGTATTGATGATGGTGCTGGCGAAGAGAGTAGTGCTGCAGCTACGGCGGTTGCGTTGGCTATATCTGACTGGACCGGTGCTTGGGCGAGGGCCTGGACTTGGGCCGGAGGGATGACTCTGGAGATGCAGAAGCGGAGGTCGGAGGTGGAGAAGGTGAAGCGGGAAGGGATGAATTGGAGAAGAGTAGCAAACGTGCAGAGGATTAACAGAGCCGTGAGTAGTAGCTTCAGCTCCACGGCGTAGTTCCAGACGACTCCGACGGGCAGCTTCTTCTCCTTCGCCATCGATGTGGGTAGAGCTTTCGTTTCTACTGAACCAGAGAGAGAAAGGAAAGAAGTTAAAATTCTCTCTCTCTCTCAGTGTCGTTTGCAATTCTTTTGTTTTGGGGTTATATATACGAGTGTATGTTATATCCAGCTGTGATTTAATGAATTTTTGTAATTTTTTTAATAAAAGATATTATCTATATTAAATAAAAAGGGATAGGGTTAGTTTTATAATAGATTAGTAATAATATGATTTAAATTTATTTTTATCGAGAATTGAACTTAAGATCTTTCATTCATAAGTAAAAAAAAAAAAATTCTAAATTGTAGTACTAAGTGGCATATTTTATTTTTTATTTTTTTGAGGGAATAATTGTCTGGGGAAGGACGGAAGGAAAGGAGGATTTGGGTTTTTGCCGCTTTGGTGAAGTTTTATATGCTTTTGAATAGTGTTGGGAAGCTGAAAAATTAACGGTGAGGATTAAATTGGCCACTTTTAAATAGTTTGGGGGTGAATTAGCTGAAAAATAATTTCAGGCGGTAATTGACAGTTAGTAATAATTAGGGGGCCCATAGTTCCAACGCTACTGTAAATTGGAATATTCTAAAAAAAATGTGAAATGAAATCCCAATTAATCTTTTCCTTCTGCCACAAAATTCCAATAAATCAATAAGGTAAAAAAGTCTAATAAATCGACTAGGAGAATAATCACTTATCATTATAGTCCGATAGAATTTATTTTTATTGGTAAGTGAAAGGTTTTAAATTTAATTTTAAAAATAAAGCCACTTAGTATTACGGTTTAGTGATATTTCTCTTCACTTGTGAGTGAGTAAGAGGTCTTAGGTAAAATTATCGCCGCCAAAAACGAATTTGAACCACATTATTATGGCTAGCCTATTGCGAGACTTGGCTCACTTCTCTACCACTTGAGTGTAGATAATATTGTTTGTTAAAAAAAAATTTAAAAATAACGCATTCTTTTCTAAAATTATTATGATTGACCTATTGTACCACTTACTTCTGATCCCCCGTTTTTGTTATAAATATATTATTTGTATTAAGAACAAACTTACTAATCAACTAGGAAGGAATAACCAAGTTATTCCTTGTGGAATGGAAAACCAAATTATCCAACCCTAAAGGTTCCTAATTAAAGAAATTAGAAACCCAAAGTCTATTTTTTGTTTTTGGTTCGTATGTTTGTCCGAAATCAAGCATTAGATTAATATCTAAAACGAACTTGTTGCCTTTCTTGCGCTCTAATTAATTATTGGACTCGTGTTTTTACTTTTTTATTTTTATTTTTATTTATAATTATGTGGTGTAATTTACTAAATTTCTAAATAAAAATTGTCTTAATTGTCGCCCTACTCACCAAATTTGCAACCTAAATACAACTCTAACGATGGACTATAAGTTGCTTTTACTTGAGTGGTAATGCTAGAGTGATCATATATCTAAATCATATTTTGTAAACTATATGACGTAATTGTTAATGATTAAATTATTATTTAAGTGTATTAACGTGTTTATTTCTTACTAGTGACACATTATATGATTTGCAAATGTGATTTGAAAAGTTGATCTACCTAGCATTATTCTTTAGTTTGAGAATCCAAACTCCTTAGCCGGTCAAATTGTAATAAACTGAACATATGACTCTTTAAACGTGTATCATATTTTAATAGCAAAAGATAAATATGTGTACGTAATTTACCTGCAAACCGCACATATTAATCGAATTAGAGTTTACAACCTCATAATATATAGATGTTCTTATTAAGAATGTAATGAAAATTGCAAAAGAAATGGATGATTGACGTTGGAAAAAAATGCAAAAGAAATTCAGAAGGAAGGACATCAAATTAAAAATTACAAACAAAAAAGCAACACATATTTTGAGTTGTTTTTCACGAAATTTTGTTCCATTCATTCCTCATCTATTTCCTATCACCATTATTCATCCTTCATTTTCCTATATATTTTATTCACATATCAAACGCAAAATTTGAAATAAACAAAAAAAAAAAAAAAAAAAAAAAGAGGTTATCAACAGGTCCTTAATAGCTAATGTTTCGTTGAAGCATATCCCAAATTGAAAACCGAATGAATTTAAATGCTCCTTCTATTGAAATAGTGAGCCGTTATACAGATTATGAAACGTTCAAGTTTCCCATAGTATCAAGATGTCGTTGTGTCAACATATCTTATCCAAATAGATATATATTTTTAGTTCAATTTTTCACATGAGATCGTGGCAAGTCAAAAAGTGCCTTTTTGTACTAAATTATGAGTATGATTAATGGTGAATTAATCACTGAACTGACTCTGTACTTTGAAATGTTTAATCGCCATGAAAATTGTTTAAGAAATATGGTGGAGGTTAATCACCACCCCACCCCAGCAGAATCCAAGTCAGGCGCGTCGGTGGCAAGGGGATTGACAGGGGGAGTAAGATTCTCTCTCCTTCTATTTTCATCCACTTCCCTCCCCTCTTCTTACACATTGATTTTTGTCTTATTGTTTCTATAAAAAAAAAATCAATATAAAATGTTGACGTGGTTTAATCGTGACCGTTCAAATAGGAGGAGAGTGAAGAGGAGAGATTAGGAGGGGAGAGAATCCTCCTCCTATATATAGAAGAACAAATACCTCTTTTATTTTTACTGAAAAAAATAAAAAATAAGAGGTACTGGTTCTTCTATATATAGGCCTTTGGTAAGCCAAAAATGAAAAAGAAAACGATTGCACTATTAACGAGCGCTTCCTATAACCCATATCATATATATACAGAGCACTACAATGGACGTAGCCCAGTTTTAAGAGGGAACCCCTTAAATCTTGTTGTCCATAACGTTAAATCTTTGCCCGGAGCCCACTAAGGGCTGAACATACTAATCTTTGTTGACGTCGCAATTTTGAGCTTTAACAAATTCTTAGGATTTTAAAATTAGATGAATTCCACCAATTATGTGTGTGCAAATGAAAAAAATGTAATATATATATATATATAGAGAGAGAGAGAGAGAGAGAGAGAGAGAGAGAGAGAGAGAGAGAGAGAGAGAGAGAGAGAGAGAGAGAGAGAGAGAGAGAGAGAGAGAGAGAGAGAGAGAGAGAGAGAGAGAGAAGTTTGAGAGAAATGTGTAAGAGAGTACGTGAAAAGAGGTTTAAATTTTTATTTCTTAAAATATAAAATTAAAGATATACTATGATAATATGTGGGTGGGAGAGAAAAAAGAAAAGCAAAATTGGTTTTTGCAAAATTATATTATTACCTATAATTTTATCTTGCGATAGAAGATTAAATTATTTTTTCACACTCAAATAAAATTTTGTTAATAAAAATTGAATTGGTAGTTATTGTAGCTTAGTTTAGGGTGTTGCAGCCACCACCCAACTTTACTCTCGAAATTTGAATTACAGAGTTGCTCTATCGCCATCTCTCACGTTAGAAATCTCCAGAAAAACCAGAACGCATAACCCTCTCGGGTCCGGCGGTCCTCCCCTGGAACTCACCCCTTCCCCTTTCCGCGGCATGTAGCAGAGCATTTGCACAAAATATTCAACATCAATGAGCGAAGCTGCCAAGGTCATATCAATTTCAAACATTTACATTATTTCAAGTACATTTTTGCCAATGTGATGTGAATTTGACATGATCAAAGTACTTCACATGCTCGTCTGAAAATGGCAATGGTACGATGATACATTTGTTATTAATTATATATTTAGGTCTTTGAAATGGATTTTAAATGAATTCGACAAGTGAATTATGATTTTAAAGATAATCGCTTTTATGTTTTTATATGCTCTGCAAAAATGAAGGATTTGAAAGGGTTTGATTATTTCAAACGGACGTGCATGGCCAGGGTGACCTCTTACCAAAAATACATGCACGCACAAGATTACATAACTAAATAGAAAATTGGACAAGGTCGATGTCATCTACTTATATTATACGCAGTTTACGCGTCAATTATTATTGATACCCATAAATATTACTTCCGAAGATTAGACAATTGTAATTTTATATGTTCATTATTCATGTTAAGTGGTGTATTTAAAATGTATGGAAGGCAACACACGTACATGCAATTTGACAATTGATTTTCTTTACTTTATTTGATCTAAACAGTGAAAAACAAGTATAGAATGTGTATTTACAAAAAAAGAAGTGTTAAAATCAGTTTGAAAAAGAAAATAGGTTATGGGTGTTGTTTTCCATCTTGAAGAATGAATGTGCATTATTGTTCTGATGGTTTGAGTTAGGCTGTCTGAGGTTTTTTTCCTCCTTGTTTTACCAAAAAAAAGAATGAATATGCATTTTTTCTTTTCATTCACAAATTGCCTTGCCAAATTAATGACATGACAACTGGTTAATTAGGTCGAATGAATTCATAGTGCGACATTAAGCAAAATCTTTTTCTTAATCTCATACTATATACTAGCAAGTCGTGATTTGTGGAGAATAATGGTAAATAGACATTGTGTATAAATTTTTGGCAATTTATGGAAGCGGAGAAATCAATGTGAGAGAGGAGAGAGAGAAAACGTGGGATTTAGAGAGAGAGAGAGAGAGAGAGAGAGAGAAGTGAGAACCATCATGAGGTGGTTCAATAGTTAGAGATGAATTCAAGATCGTATACACAGCGCATTTTGAGTTCGATTTATACCGTTGGTTAATCACATAATAGTGGTCAGAAGAAGGCTAAAATGTTTTTGTGAGTCTTATCGGTTTTCGAAATGGTGGACTACCGCATCGAAGCCACCAGCTAGTTCCCTTTTAAAAAGAAAAAAGAGAGAGGGATGGGGTGAATTGCACATGTGGTGAGGGAAAAGAAAAAAACTTTTAAAAAATTGTGCTAAATTACCTTAATGCCCATAATTATGATTTTTTAAATATTTTTATTGAATTGTGATTATAGGACCAAACTATCTTTTCACCGTATTTTAATTGACAAAGAAGATTTTGATAATAAATAGTATAGATTAGTCAACAATTTCATATTGCACTCGTTTGATATGTCATATTAGTTGAAACATAACATGGGGGCCTCCAATAACTAGGCCGATGACATCTCAATCATACGTACTTTTTAACTCCTAACTAAAAAAATTGTATGATTGATTTTGTTATGGATATTCACTCACACACACGAGTCGCGAATGACTCTTAAAGCGTGATTACATACGCGAAAAAGGAATTAGTTGAATGACAGCCATTTCCAAAATACTCTATTGCTTACTAAATCAAGGAGAACGAATAATAGCGCGTCTGTCTCTGCTGCAAAATTCCGTCGAGATCCTCTGCATCTGTTGCAAAAATCAAGCGTATGAACAGAGATGAAAACCATACAGATTTCTTCAAACTGAACTTATATATCCGATGGGAACTTGACTAATGAGTAGTTAATTTCTAACTCACTCGGATGTCTCTTGGCAGCCAGGATTCCAGGAAAGCCATAGAGTTAGAGTGGGAACACTGGTTGCTTTCACAGCCTCAAATACTATTTCATAACACAAGTCGTCTATATATTTTATATACGCAGTTTCTAAATTCACGGCCACGATGGAAAAATCTTTTTCATTTTTAACTTTCTTATGTTTGAGTTAATTATGGGCTCGTTTGAATTTTTTTTTTTTAAATGACTAAAAACGTGTTTGTTGAAATTGATTTTGGATTCTAAAAGCACTTAAAGTACTTTTTAGAAAAAACATCAGATATGTGATTTTTAATGAAACTGAATTTTTTTTAATTTTTTGTTAAAAATTTGACTAAACATACATTTTAAAAATATTTTATATGAAAATATTTTTGATTATTTTAAACACACTTCCAAACACCACTTTAATTTCTCAAACGCGGTTGAGGAAAGGACGTGGTAAATCCACCCATGCAATACAACTTTTGTCCAGAAAACACATCGATTGCTTTTACTCTAGTTGGTTCATAAACCGCGTGGGAGTTCATGGCACGTGTCAGGCCGCAGTGAACGCGATTTTAGGTAAATAAACAGTGTGGTCCCACGAGCCGATGTCGTATATGTGAAGACATGCCACAAGCATTAGGTGGCTCTTTGACAGCGTCGACAATACTTAATTCAAATTTAGAGAATCCTACAAGTGTCGCTTCCTTACCATCCCTATCAAGAATAGGATTCTCTCTCTTCTTTTTTTTCTCTTTCTTTTCCTCTTTTTCTATTTGAACGATCATAGTTAAATCACGTCAATATCTTATATTAATTTTTTATAACAAGAAAAAGATAAAATAAAGAATGTGAGATGAAGAGATGGAAGATGATAAAAAAAGGAGGAGAGAGAATCCTAGTCCCTCTAAGTAACACACATAATTGAAGTGATGTTTGTTTAGGTCCAATTGCAATGTTTCTTGGTCTAACTTGTGTCAAGCGCCTTGCTCAGTCCTAATGTGTTGGAGGAACGCTACCCTGAATGATTGGTCTGACAACCTTTATGTCCCTTCTTAGGTTTCTTCCGTTGTGGATGACTAAAACGCAGCTTGGCATTTCTAAGAGGCCTGTTCCTTGGGCTATGTGTAGTAAAGTAGGTTTCTTACTTGATGCTCGGCTTCTTTGTTGATGGTCAACCCCGACCGGTAACCTGTCGTCTAGAGCAGTCGAGCCTCTTTCTTTTGGTTCTATTGGGCTGGGTTATAAACCCACATGATTTGGTATTCTTTTCCTTCTTTGGGCCTTCTCCAGGCTTGTATCATTTTAGAGGTCTGAAAAGACCTTGTATTAACATAATTATTTCGAAACCCGCTGTTGGTGTGGAAGCTAGACGTGTGTTCATGGGGAGGCTGAAATGCCTATGTGAGTCTTCCCAGCCCCCTAAAGGAGTGGATAACCATAACTTGCCACTAATTATCCTCCTTTATTTAAGAAAAAAAAAAAAAAGAGTGTATAAAGAACCACTCAAAGACCAATCTAACCCAACGAACCCAAAAGAAGAAAAGAAGTAAAAACATTTGAAGCCCACAAGATCACAAAGAGCGAGCGGCAGTTTCGAGCCCTAAAGCGGGTTCTCCTTATGGTTTCGTCATAAAACAAGGATGAGGTACATAGAGAGGCGACAAACCTGTGACTGAGAGTTTGTAGCTTCCACAGATCACAAAGAGCGAGCGGCTTCGAACTTTGGACTTGGACTTGGATCAGTGAAGAAGAGGCGATGGTGGTCGGCGGAGTTCACCTGAAATCAAGCTCGCAACATGGTTCCACTTTTCATTTTCCTATGTACCATATGTTTCTCTTTGATTTCTGCATTTTCGATGCTACCATAGATTTAAGAAGTTCTACACAAATCTCAAAATTAAATAAATTAAGAAAATTAAATACTAAAAATAATGTAACACAATCTAAAATATGTATTTTTCCTCAGAGAATGTGACATGTCTGAAAACAATTATATATATATATATACCTTTTACTAAAAAATATTATACGAGGAAGATCAAGGACTGTAAACCCTCCAAAGAATTTTCTTTTCCATAACTGTAATTAAAGATTAAAATATGAAAAAATAACAAGAAAAAAAAAAAGAAAAAAAAAAGAGATGCAAAAAAAGTGGGAAAATGGTGTGCCTCTTAGTGTCTGGTCTTTTCTAATCTGTCTCCAATCATCCTGACCTCAAATTCCTTCACAGAGCCAGCAAGACTTATCATGGTTGTGCCCATAACATAAGGTATGTCGTCAACATAAGCCTCGGTCGCGTTGATAAGCTGTATGCAGGGCTCGCGCCGGGTGTTAATGGTTCCGCTGTGATGGAAGTACTTGATCGTTGTCATGTGTGTCGTCTTTCCTGCTAAATTCTGCGACTTGTGTACCCCTGCGGCGTACACATTGCGCGGCTGCACCGCGTATTTCCAGTCCCTATGTATTCCTCTCTTCACATCCCTGTACACAAGTTTCTCAAACCCCCATTTCCTGCAGAATCACAATATGTTTAGATCAGCATGTGAACACAGGATATAATTCTATTGCAAGAAACTGACAAAATTACAGTTGTAGAGATTAGGTGAATTCTTGTTATCTTTGTGTTGGTTCGGCTAAATTGACCAAGTTTTATGCTGGATTCTAGATCTCTCTCGGACAAATTAAGAAATTTACACAAATCTGTCTTAATCTCTTAAGTTTTTAATTAATTTGATTTCTTAATGGTCAACATCAGTCTTAATATTAATTAAATAATCAACAACATTTTCATACATATGATTTCTTTGTCATTCAACTAATTCATTTCTTCACACCAAATCTTTAATTTCCAAATTAATATCTTGAGTTTAACTAATCAATTAATATATAATTAACTTCCATGAATTCGATACGAAACTATTATGGCTAGACCATTCTGCGTTTTACCTAAACCTCTGACCTTTATTGTAAACATATTGTTGTTAAAAAATTTGCATTAATAATTTCCATTACCAGAAGTAACACATAATTTTGATAATTGGGATCATGTTACATGCATCTATAGAAGAAAAAACATCAATAATTGAAAATATATGCTTCACAACACAAAAGCAAGAGTATCAGAAATATGGGCCAAAATGTTATTAAAACAAGATTTTTTTTTTTTTTCGCACATGATCATTAAAATTGACTCACACCATCAAAATGGTCTTTGAAATTAAAAATCGATTAATGTAGTCCTTGAAAATAGTTGTCGCAAATCATGTGGTCCTTCCGTCACAATTTTGTAAAAAATTCTGTTATGTGCTGACATGACACATAAATAGGCTCCATAAATCATTTTTATCACAAATGTTCCCTGAAGTTGAAAATCAATCAATATAGTCCTAGAAATAGGTGTCTCAAATTAATGTGGCCATTCTGTCACAATTCTGTCAAAGATCTGTTATGGGTTGATGTGTAATTAACTAGGTCCCACAAGTCTAATTGAATTAGAAATAAGTTTAATAACTAATTTAAAAAGTTGTCGACCCAGTCTTGCAATCACCCTTGATCCCATCCAATCCACACTCCTTTACCTCCACCCATGGTAGCTTTCGCCGTCTTTTCTTTGAATTTTTTTTTTCTCAAGACACCCATCTTTACACCCTTCACCGAACTAAACCAGGATCAGGACCACCTTTGGTGATGCCTTGGATTGGTGATGACTTCTGTGACATCGATCACCGTTAATATTTGGGCTTCGACATCCTCATAACTTTAATCTTGGAGAGCATGTTCGGTGCTACCCTAGTGATCTTAGTGACATGGAGAACGATGAACTTTGCCTTGAGATAATTCCATTGTAGAAAAAGATGTTTTGACAACTTTTTTAATTACTTATTAAATTATTAAACCCACATCAGCGCATAACAAAAATTTTAGCAGAATTGTGACGGAATGATATTTTTAGGGACTACGTTGATCGCTTTTCAATTTTATGGACCATCTTGATGGTGTGGATCATTTTCAAGGACCATTTGTGATAAAAACTCGTAAATCTTTTAGAACCCATTCATGTACCACATCAGCTAGCATATAACAGAATTTTTTTATAGAATTGTGGTGGAATGACCATATTGATTTGCGATACCTATTTTCAAGGACTACATAAATCAATTTTTCATCTCAAAAGCCATTTTGATGGTGTGATCAATTTTAGAAATCATTTGTGATAAAAACCTTTAAAAACAATAATTGAGGTCCTCCTTTTGAATTAAAAAAACAATCACTTTAACAAAGTTCAAGCCGGGGAGGAAGATAGGAGGACCCTTTGGTAAAAGCGGAGGAAGTGCCAAAGAAAAACATTTCGTGCGCACAGACAACTTGATTAAAAATACATTACATTTTCAACATCTAAATGTAAATAGTTACAAAACAGTCCAGCCATAATCATGCATGCATGGCAATATACAGCAAAGGTGACAAACAATCTCATGCAATTACCAATTGAAAGCTGTGACTGTGACTGTGAGAGTTTGTAGCTTCCACGGATCACAAAGAGCGAACGGCTTCGAATTTTGGACTTGGATCAGCGAAGGAGAGGCGATGGTGGTCAGTGGAGTTCACTTGAAATCAAGCTCGCAACATGGTTCATTTTTTCATTTTTCTATGTACCAAAGGAAATGTTAAATTATAAGAGTCAAATTACAATTGATGGCTGCTGTGACAATTTGAAGCCTTAGAGCCAAGTCCACCGGTAGTGGATTGCCTGGCACCCAGCACCCAAAACAGGTCGGCCCCCAGCCAAATCACTCCACCCCAGCCTAAGCCAGGCAAAAGACAGGCCTAGAATCGACATACCCAACAACCAAGCCATCTGACGTGAGCAATCCCATGCTTGGCGGCCATGCCAGTGTTGGCCGTGGGGGTGTTCACCACCAAAATAAGAAACCCCAATAACACCCTTCATCCATCACCTTGTCACACTCAAATCTCACCCCAAAATAAGAAACCAGATGTGTACCTCCAGGAATGACACCCAAACAACCTAGATCATCCACACACCTATCCATGCCACCAAACGACTTTCACTTTTGGAATTTCACTGCATAATCTGACCGTCTGCACTCCTACCCGATGTAGTGGATCAGGATCGAGACTACTTTCGTCGACAAGTCCGCTCGCCGTTGGACCAGGACTTGCCGAGCTATGTGATGGTGGCTATGGGGATAAAGGGGCTGGGAAAAAAAGGCTTGATATGAAAGGGTGGGGATGGTGAACAAGGCCAAGCATAATATTTTTTTTATTATTTTATAATAAAAAATAATAATATCTTAATAAAATTGACTAAACTATTTTTTGTTAGGGGTTGAGATGCATTTGGCCTATTACTATTCATTGGCGTCCAACACTGTTCACTTGGTGGATTAAATAGGCTAGGTGCTGGCGTATTTTTTTAGGGATGGACTTGCTCTTATATCAAATTTTGTACTTCTCCAACTGAATTGTCAAATATTATTTTATTATTTAAATAGAGTTTTAAATGATTGTAATTATTAAAAAAATGTTGAAACAAAATTTTTATTGGTTGAAATGTTTATGGAATAAGGGACCCACTATTAAAATGAATAAAAAATAAATTTGACATCAAATCACTAAGCCTTCAAATCTAGTCAGCAAATAACATTTTGGTTGGAGAGACTTTTGATGTCCATATATATAGTGGCATTCCACTAGGATTTTGACATCTCCTTTGGAGATGCTTTAAGAAGTTCTACGCAAATCTCATAATTAAATAAATTAAGAAAATTAAATACTAGAAAGAATGTAACACAATCTAATATATGTATTTTTCCTTAGAGCATGTGACATGTCTGAAAACAATTATATACATATACCTTTTACCAAAAAATATTATACAAGGAAGATCAAGAACTGTAAACCCTCCAAAGAATTTTCTTTTCCATAACTGTAATTAAACATTAACAAATGAAAAAATAACAAGAAAATTAAAATAAATAAAAAAAGATATGCAAAAAAGTGGGAAAATGGTGTGCCTCTTACCGTCTGGTCTTTTGTAATCTGTGTCCAATCATCCTGAGCTCAAACTCCTTCACAGAGCCAGCAAGACTTATCATGGTTGTGTCCATAACATAAGGTATGGTTAACATAAGCCTCGGTCGCGTTGATCAGCTGTATGCAGGGCTCGTGCCGGGTGATAATGGTTCCGCGGTAATGGAAGTACTTGATCCTTCCCTCAGTCTTGTATGTCGTCTTTCCTGCTAAATTCTGCGACATGTGTACCCTCGCGGCATACACATTGCGCGGCTGCGCCGCGTATTTCCGGTCCCTATGTATTCCTCTCTTCACATCCCTGTACACAAGTTTCTCAAACCCCCACTTCCTGCAGCATCACAATATGTTCAGATCAGCATGTGAACACAGGTTATACTTCTATTGCAAGAAACTGATAAAATTACAATTGTAGAGATTAGGTGAATTTTTTTTATCTTTGTGTTGGTTCGGCTAAATTGACCAAGTTTTATGCTGGATTCTAGATCTCTCTCAGACAAATTAAGAAATTTACACAAACCTGTCTGACACACCCCGACCGAGATCAGGGCATGCTGGCCGTCACACGAAGGTGACGTAGCCATGTGCGCGTGCGGAAGCTAATAAGAAGGTAATATAAAAGTACTAATAATTAAAAACTTAATAGCATACAAAGTACTAGTGTATGTGAGACACAATTCAGAGCAAGTCTACAACAGTCCAAAAGGAAAAGATACGACATATTTACACCCGAAGGTGACCCTACAATGGTGAATGTCTGTCAGAAATGCCGGGACGCCCTCTGGGATAAACCACCGAACTTGCTAGACCACTAGAACCTGGAGGGGCGCAAAAACAAAAGCGTGAGTGGGCAAAAACAAAGTTCTTTGAAAACTCTTTAGCAAAATACATTCTAACCCCTCGCCGTAAAACCTGTATACTTCCCAGAAAATGAACATATACGTATGTATAAATATATCAATCATGTTCCATGATATGCCATTCATGCTCACACTATGCCATTCATGCTCACAATATGCCATTCATGCTTGAGAATATGCCACAACAGAACTTCATAATCAAATGTAAATGCTCAAGCGTAATTCACATCAATAACATATAATTTGGCAGCCGGGAGTCACCTAACGTGACCTGTACGGCTGCATCTAGAGCTCCACTCTCAACTCGATAACTGAATCTGCACACAAGTCGGAACCACCTAACGTGGTCTGTACGACAGGCTGGGTGTAATATATATATATATGTATGCTCTAGTGCTACGATCACGTGAAGCTGTGCGATAAATCGCGGGTCACCTACAAGTCGGAACCACCTATTGTGGTCTGTACGACAGGCTTGCACCTATCTTGGATCCAAGGCGAGCATGCGGTGCTGGTGAACATACACGTGAAGGCTGTGCCCTGGCCCTGGGCGGGAGCACTAACACCGGGGGTGCAGATTATGAGCTCTCTAAGCATTTCAAACTACTATTGCATAATAAACAGGAATGCATAACCACATGAATACCGCTTACCTGGCACTTACCTGTGCGTCCACAGCACCAAATACACATTTATATATATGTATGCCAATACTAATACATGCGATGATGCGTAAACAATATTCAAATGATGCATGGCATAAAACATATAACCTTTTCTATTTAATTTCTGGGAATTAATATGTATATAGGTATATACGGAAAACAAAAGCCCACTCACTGGTAATTAGAAGGGTCGTAGCCCCCCTGCCTCAAGTGTGAACGCTCGTCCTCGGAAAACGAATCACCTAAACGCGACAAAGTTACGAAAACATTAATTTAAAAGCACCTAAGCAACTTCTCGTAATAACTTCTCATACATTGCTCAAATTGGACAAATGAATATACCAATGTGATCTACACAACCTCAGGATCACACACATATTTTTAGAAAAAATTTTGGACCACGCACGCGCCCCCACGCGCCTGACCCCGCACGGACCTACGCGCCCCCACGCGCGGCCCACGTGCACTGCACACTGACGGTGTCAGTTGACGCCGTCAGGAATATTCCGTCAACTAACGGAATATTCCGTTAAATCTAACCAGATTCCGTCCACTGCCGTTAGGAATATTCCGTTAGACTTAACGGAATATTCCCCTGTCTTCTCCGGTGAGACTCCGGCGCCGGCGACGGCGCCGGAAAACTGGGTAATTTTCAAACCTTGTTTTCTCCTTCGTTTTTCAACCAAATTTCACGTTCTTTATACCAAAATGAAGCCTAGGACTAGTAGAACAACGTTAGACTAGTTTTAAGGCCTAAAAATTAAAGAATCTCACCTGCAACAACGATCCAAGTTCGGCCAACTTTGCACAGGACGATCCCGACGTCCAAACTCACCCAACGAACCACTCCGAGTCTCCTTGGGACCTCACAAACACATCTACAAGCTTAGAATCTCCTAAAACAAGCTAGATTAGGTTTGCATGAACAGTGCAATAATCGGACCTCGTTGAAACGACGTGAAAACAACGATATCCTTACCTGAAAATGGCACCTTTGAACTCCTCTCAGCTCCACGAACACGATGGTGGTCTTGGTTTCTTGTTTGGTGAAGATTTGATTAGGTTTGTATGTGTGTCCGTGTGTAGAGGAAGAAGAAGAAGAGAAATAATGGAGCTCGGGGAGGGAGAGAGAAAGAGAAAGAGAAAGAGAAAGAAAAAGAGAGAGACAGAGTGAGGGAATGAGGGAGGAAATCCCGGGAAAGTTAAAGTGATTGTGTGTGTGGGTGTAATCCAATACATTCCACACCACACCAACAACCAAAAACGTGACAAAAACGATCTAGGGGTAAAATCGTAAATTCAATGTACGTTTCTATAAATCCCGGGACGGGATGTTACACTGTCTTAATCTTTTAAGTTTTTAGTTAATTTGATTTCATAATGGTCAACATCAGTCTTAATATTAATTAAATAATCAACAACATATTCATACATATGACCTTTGTCTTTCAACTGATTCATTTCTTCACACCAAATCTTTAATTTCCAAATTAATATCTTGAGCTTAATTAACTAATCAATTAATATATAATTAACTTCCATGAATTCGATATGAAACTAATATGGCTAGACCATTCTACGTCTTACCTAAACCTTTGACCTTTACAGTAAACATATTGTTGTTAAAAAATTTGCATTAATAATTTTCCATTACCAGAATTAACATATAATTTTGATAATTGGGATCATGTTACATGCATCTATAGAAGAAAAAACATCAACACAAAAGCAAGAGTATCAGAAATATGGGCCACAATGTTATTAAAACAAGGGGTTTTATTTTATTATTATTATTTTTTCCACAAATGGTCATTAAAATTGACCCACACCGTCAAAATGGTTCATGAAATTAAAAATCGATTAATTTAGTCCCTGAAAATATGTATCACAAATCATGTGGTCCTTTCGTCTTAATTTAAAAAAAAAAATTGTTATGTGCTGATGTGACACATAAATGGGCTCCATAAGTCGTTTTTATCACAAATGGTCCCTGAAATTTAAAATCGATCAATGTGATCCTAGAAATAGGTGTCTCAAATCAATGTGATCCTTCTGTTACAATTCTATCAAAGCTTATGTTATGTGTTGATTGTAAAACTTACTAGTTCAAAGTTTCACGTCAATTGCATACCCAATCAATTGTGGGATGCATGTATTTATAATACTTTCATGATTACAGATTGGGTTTGAAAACCCTATAAACAAGGAAAGGATTACAACCACAAGTTCAGATTACAACAGAAAATCAAATAGCCAAACAGTCCTATAAACTAGGAACAGCTGAAAGGATAGGAGTTTGAACCAAGTCAAACTCCACAAGTTTCAGTGATGCGCTGAGCATGCTGATGTCATCTAACACTGATATGTACACAACTGGGTCCCACAAGTCTAATTAAATTAGAAATAAGTTTAATAATCAAATAATTAATTTAAAAAGTTGTCGACCCAGTCCTGCAATCACATCTAATCGAAAGCCACACTCCTTTACCTCCATTTATGCCATGGTAGCTTTTGCCATCTTTTCTCTGAAAAAAAAAATTCTCAAGACATCTTTACACCCTTCATCGAATTGAACCAAGGTCGGGACCACCTTTGGTGATGCCTTGGATTGGTGACGACTTCTGTGACATCGATCACGGTTAATATTTGGGCTTCGACATCCTCATAACTTTAATCTTGGAGAGCATTTTCGGCGAGCTACCCCAGTGACCTTAGTGACATGGAGAACGACGAGCTCTGCCTTGAGATAATTCCATTGTAGAAAAAGATGTTTTGACAACTTTTTTAATTACTTATTAAATTATGAAACCCAAATCAGCACATAACAAAAATCTTAGCAGATTTGTGACGGAAGGATAATTTCAGGGACTACATTGATAGCTTTTCAATTTCAGGGATCATCTTGACGGTGTGGGTCATTTTCAGGGTCCATGTGTGATAAAAACTCGTAAATCTTGTATAACCCATTTATGTATTACACCAGCTAGCATATAACAGAAATTTTGACAGAATTGTGACGGAAGGACCATATTGATTTGCGACACCTATTTTTAGGGACTACATAGATCAATTTTTAATCTTAGAGACCATTTTGATAGTGTGGTCAATTTTAGAAATCATTCGTGATAAAAACATTTAAAAACAATAATTGAGGTCCTCCTTTTGAAATAAAAAAACAGTCACTTTAACAAAGTTCAAGCCGGGGAGGAAGACAGGAGGACCCTTTAGTAAAAGCGGAGGAAGTGCCAAAAAAAAAAAAAAAAACATTTCATGCGCACAGACAACTTGATTAAAAAAACTTTACATTGTCAACATCTAAATATAAATAGTTACAAAACAGTCCAGCCATAATTATGCATGCATGGCAATATACAGCAAAGGTGACAAACAATCTCATGCAATTACCAATTGAAATGCACAACCACAAATAGTGCATGAAATTGTGGAATTCGGTTTCGTTTGCGCACTAGTGTAATCAACCCAGATGTCAATCCACAGAAGTAATTCACAAAACTTGATAGAAAAAGGTGAGATAGGTACCTGTAAATTTTGCTATAATCTTCAAAGACGCAGAGCTTGTTGCTCATCGGCATCTGCTCAATGGTGAACTGAGTGTAGTCCGATAGGGAATCGAGCACCAACTTAATGTTGCTGTTGGGAGGCATGTAAATGAACTCATCCACATCAAAGAAGAACATCCACTTCGCCATGAATTTATACCTGTGCAAGCAATCGTTCAGCACCATGAACTGGTTGTGATAATACCCAGCGAACCTCTCCTGCACCTTGATGTCCTGCAGCGTTATGTATCCGAGCTCCATCCATGGCTTCAGAACCTCCAGCACCTCCTCATGGATCCCGCCTGCGTCGTTGAATACAAAATGGGATCCCTGCCCGAACAGCCGGACGTGGTAAGCAATCCACTCCCTCACTCTCTGGGGACTCAGATTATCGAACAATGGAGACCCAGAGTATAAATAGTCGTATTGTGGCTTGGCGGTGAAGATTCCGGCGTTTAGAGTTCCGGGGGCTTCGGTTAAGGCCTGGATTATGTCGGTGGTGTCGAAATTCCCGTCGCCATCGCCTACGGTGGTGGCTAATAGGAGGAGTTTACCACCGGAGTTGTCGGCATTGATGGCCTGGAAGAATGTTCAGTTCACGACCACGACGGTGTAAACTCGGCCGAAGCCCCAATCCGGGAGCATTTTGTACCCGGCTGAGGAAATGGGTCGGGTCGAATTGAGATTCGAGACCCACTGGCACGCGTACTCGGGGTTGGAGAAGTCGTGGAGAGGCTTCGAGGACATACCCACAATGGCGAAAGTGTTCATGCCGCCTCTGTAAGCTCCCATGGTAATGAAAGTGTTCATGCCGCCTCTGAAAGTGTAGGCGGCGGAGCCGTACGGGTTGAACGCCCGCTTGAGGATGCCATTGCTGAGCACCTTGTCGAGCTCAACAGATGGCGGCGGAGGCGGGAAAGGTGTTGATGACGGTGCTGGCGAAGAGAGTAGTGCTGTATCTGCGGCGACGGTGGTGGCTATATCTGACTGGAACGGTGCTTGGGCGAGGGCCTGTGCTTGGGCCGGAGGGTTGACTTTGCAGATGCAGAAGTGGAGATCGGAGGTGGAGAGGGTGAAGCGGGAAGGCCTGAATTGGAGAAGAGTAACTAATATGCAGATGATTAACAGAGGGTCAGTAGTATCTTCAGCTCCGCCGCGTAGTTCAAGACGACTCTGACGAATAGCTTCTTCTCCTTCTCTGCTTTCTCCTTCACCATTGACGTGTGTAGAGCTTTCGTTTCTGCTGAACCAGAGAGAACGGAAGACGTAAAATTTCTCTCCCGCATGTCAGCGTAGTTTGCAATTCTTTTGTTTTGGGGGGTTTATATGTGTTTTTTCCAGCTTTGATTTAATGAATTTTGGTTTTGTGAATTTTTGTAATAAATGTCTTTTTTGCGGGAATAATTGCTTTGAGAAGGATGCAAGAAAAAAGGGACACTGGAACACTTTACCGTTTAAAATTCACATGCCAAGGTGAAAAATATTGTGCAAAAAACTTAAGGTAGCGGATATTCTACTTAAAGAGTCTTCTTAACATTTTTCTATAAGGAAATGAAGGTTTATTTTTTTCCCGCTTCGGTGAAATTTTATTTGCTTTTGAATAATTTGGGAAATTGAAAAATTTTACAGTAAGGCTTAAATTGGCCACTTTTAAATCGTTTGGGTGATAAATTAGCAGGACAAATTGCAGGGGGTAAATGACAGCTATGTAATTGGAATTCCAAATGGATAATGTTAGGGATACCAAATTTTTAAACAATTTTGCAAATCATATGATATGTCAACAATAAGAAATAAGCACGTTAATTAACAGTTAAGTAATAATTTAATCATCAATATGCATATCATTTGGTTAATAAAATTTAGTGTAAAAATTTGATCTCCTTAACGTTACCAAATCCAAATAGTAAAGAAATGTGAAATGAAATCCCAATTAATCTTTTGTCTTTTTGCGCAAAATTCCAATTAATCCATTAGGGAAAAAATTCTAATTAATTAATTAGGAGAGAAATCACTTAATTAATTATGAGAGAAATCACTTAGCATTACTGATTGATAGAATTTATTTTTTGTAAGTAAAAAGTTTTAGGTTCAACTTTAGAGATGACACGTTTGGCATCAAAATTATTGACCTCTTGTGCCACTTAATTCTAATCCCCATCTTGAAAATAAATATATTGTTTGTATTAATAACAAACTTATTAATCAACTAGGAAAGAATAATTAAGTCCTTGTGGAATGGAAAACCAACTGGTTCAACTCTAAAGCTTCCTATAAAATAAATAAGAAACCTCAAAAACTATCTCTTGCATTTGGGTTGTATGTTTGTCCGAAATCAAGCATTAGATTGAAGATAAATGCTAAGGGAACTCTCCATGAATTATCTGCAACCTCACAGTTTAACGTTAATTTTCGTGCCATTTTTAAGAGTCCATGGAGATAACAAAGAGCCTATAGACACCTTTGAAAGAGTCATATTAACATTTCTCTTAGATTGAATATCTAAAACTAACTTGTTGCTTTTACTTGCACTCTAATTAATTGTTGAACTCGCGTTTTTTTCTTTTCTTCCTTCTTATTTTAAGGGGTGTAATATAATAAATTTCTTGATAAAATTTGTCTTAATTGTTGCCCTACTCACCAAATTTGCAACATAACCACAACTCTAATGATGGTTTATAAGAAAAAGAGATTCATAATCTTTGTCTCTCAGTAACAAATGAGATTTTTGATTAGGGCAGAGCAAGTCATGCAGTTACAATGACTTAAATGGAGGATTAATCATTTGTTTAAACTATAAAAAATAAAAATAAAGGAGGGATGAAGAAAATGGACGATTGATGATGGAAAAGATGCAGAAGAAATTCATAAGAAAAGACGCTCAAATTTAAAAAATACGTACAAACAAAAAATAAAAACATATTTTGAATTGTTTTCACGAAATTTTATTTCATTAGTCTTCATTTATTTTCTATCACCGTTGTTCATCCTTCATTTGGTCCAATATATTTTCCGTACATGTCAAATATAAAATTTAAATAAAAAATAAAATGGTTATCAGCGGATTCTTAATAACTAATGTTTTCTTGAATGATGTCCCACGTTGAAAAGCTGGTGGATTTAAATGCTCCTTTTATTGAATGTTTTCGACGCTGTCTATAGGCCACCTATGCAAGTAGCTCGTCTTCCCTAAAACGACGTCGGCTCTTAGAACCACACTGTTTTTTCCTCCCGTATTTATTTTTGGAAGTTTTACCGAAAAACTCATAGTACTGTTCACTTTAACAAAAAATCATATTTTTACACTAAAAGTCAATCCTAATACTATTCACTTTACCCTTTATTTTGTCATTATCATTAAAACTCAAAATTTTGAAACCATTTTCATTAATTTTCCTTTTATTTTTTCGATTATTAAATATAATAGCTTTCATTGCGGCCTAACACGTGGATAAACCCCCACGCGGTTGATGAAGCAATTAGAGTAAAAGCAATGGGTAATGTTAGAGAGATTAAATTTGTAAACTAAATGATGTGTCACTAATAAGAATAAACACGTTTATCAGTATTTAAGTAATAAATTAATCATCAATTTCTATGTCTCTTAGTTTTCAAAACCTTATTTACAAATTTAGTCTCATAACATTACCCAAAAGCAATTGATGTGATTTCAGATTAAAAGTTGCACTGCATGAGTGTATTTATCACATCCATTCCTCAACCGCATCAGAGAAAGTTACTTGAAAAAATACTCGGAAGTGTTTTTTGTAAAAAACACATATTTAGTATTTCTTTCAAAATTAAAGCATATAAAATGTTTTTAGAATCCAAAATTAATTTCACCAAAAAAACTTTCAGTTATTTTAAAACACTTACATACAAACTCTTAGTTAACTTTAACATAGGAAAATTAAAAATAAAATAAAATAAAATTTTCCACGTAGTGAATTTAGAAACTGCGTGTATATATATATATGTGTGTGTGTGTGTGTGTTATATAAAATCAATTTTGTAATTAAGTAAACCAAATAATGTAAACCATTACTACAGTCTACAAGTTATGTATCCTTTCTTTTCACATTGTTATTATAAAATTTCGAGATGGAAATGGCTCCCCCTTCTACTAATTTCATTTTCGCGAATGTAAAAACGCTCTAATAGTCATTCACGTATGTGAGCAAATATCCATAACAAAATCAATCCTACAATTTATTTCTAATTTCACATTGCAACCTATATTTTTCTAGAAACGGATTTAACACATTTTTTTTTACACGCGCATTCTATGCTTATTTTTATTGTTTAGATTGAATGAAGTAAAGAAAATAAGTTGTCAAAATTCTTCAAGACAAAAGACAGCAGATTCTTACTACCAAATAAAGTATTTTTATTTTTATTTTAAAAACAAATGATATTATCTACACTATGGGGGTGGGAGAATGTGCTAAGCCTTACAACATGCTAGTCATATTAATGTGGTTCAAATTTATCTTTGACGAGAATCGAACCTAAGACCTTACTCTTACAAGTGAAGCAGAATATTGCTAAACCGTAGTACTAAATGACAACAAAGTATATTATTATAATACAATACATATATGATACTTTATTTAGTAGAATAATTAATAACATCACATAACGATATTCTTGGTACAACCAATGGCGGAGCCAGAATTTTGTAATAATGGGGTCATGAGAAATAAGTTTTTCACAAGGAAAAAAAACTTAATGAATTAACCTACTTATAAGTATAAATACATGTCTCACTTAATACTACTATCTAATGCTATTACTCTTTACTTGTAAGTGAGAGTTTTTAGGTTCAAGTCTTGTGAATGATGAGTTCACAGCCAATTCATTCCCTCACCCTTGAGTATAAATATATCGTTGTATTAAAAAAGTTACCAAATATATGTGATCAGTTGCCATGAGTCTTACAAATGCTCAATTATTAGATCAATTCAATCCATTGAAAAGAAAACTAAAACTCCATCATTGATAGTAGGTATGATAATGTAAATTGTGATCAAATTCAAGACTTAATAAGAAGATAGTTGCTGAAACAATTAATGAGAGACGTAATTAAATGAATTCTGTAATATTCTAATTGGCAAGCGAAAGATGAATTAGGAAGTAAAATTCGTATCTCCAATCCCATTGATGAAGCCAAATTCCAAATGGATGGTATGCAAAATACCTAGCACCGCTCCACCTACAGTGCTACACCATCAAATTTGGTCTTCTTTGAACTAATTATGAGGTCAAGACAACAAAATACAAGGAGGAGCATTAGGTTATTGGGGTCGTGAGCATACATTGCCCCCAGTGTAGCTCCGCTACTAGCAGTGGCAGATGCATTGAAGGGCAGGGCTGACCCCCGAACTTTGGTGAATGTCTATGGATACCTTGGGTGCTGACCCTTCGAACTTCGGTGAATGTCCGTGGATACCTTGGGTGCTGCCCTTTTGAAGATTAGAGTTGACTTCATACATGCCTTCCAACTGACTTCAGGCCTACCAAGACTCGATGAATGTCCATGGATACCTTGGGTGTCGCCCCTTGCATACATTAACAGGTGTGCAATATGTCTTTCCAAATAACTTTAGGCCTACCAAGACTCGAAATGGCGATATGCATGCTATTTCTGGTAAAAAAAAATTTGCGCGATGCACACGCTATTCTTACTGACCCCCATAATTTTATTTCTTGGATCCGCCACTGGCTACTGGGTACAATGACAAATCTCTCCAAATTATTCATTCATTCGATCGTTAGGTAGGACGCGTCCATTGTTTTTTCTTTCAATGTTAGTTAATATGAAAATTATGTTGCCATTTTCATCGTATAGAAAATGAGACCATTGTGGTGCCCAAGTCCAACCATCGACATCGGCCGTGCCCACTTTTGTGTATATTTATGTAATTTTGTGCGTCCATGTGTTTTTGGTAAGAGGTCACCCTAGACATGCACGTCCATTCGAAATAATCAAAACCTTTCAAATCTTTCATTTTTGCAGAGCATAAAGCGATTCTCCTTAAAATCATAATTCATTTGCCTAATTCATTTAAAATCCATTTCAAAATCCTAAATATATAATTAATAACAGATGTATCATCGTGTCGTATTGACATTTGGATGAGCATGTGAAAACGCTTTCATGTCAAATTCACATCACGTTGGCAAAAATGTGCTTTAAACAATGTAAATGTATGAAACTGATGGACTTGGCAACTACGCTATTGGTGTTTAGAGCATCTTCACCCGCTTTAGGAGGAGGATGGCAAAACAAGGGCAAGGACAATGAAGTTGGCCCTTACTATTTAGTCTAAACAATAATTACTTTTATGCAAGCGTACCCTTTTGTGAATGGTAAAGGCAATATTTACAAATATATATATATTTTTAATTTTATATGCTTTATAAGTTGGTTCCATGACAACAAAATGATTGTCTAATTTCAATAATATATTTCAAATACATGAAATGAAGACAACAGTAGGGTATTTATAGAAAAAATGGGGTATTTTTTGGGTACTTTATCTGAATTTTTTACCGTTGGAATAATCCTAATCGTTCAATTTCAAAATTATTTATGTTGGACGGCCCATATTGCACCATGTGGCAGCTGCAGAAAAATTGCAATTTTTTTTACCATTGAAAAACCGAACGGTCCAGATTAACTAACTGTTGGAAAACCAATAACTTAGCTTAGAGGAACAAGGAGCTAGTAGGCTTTGGGCTGTGCACGTGCGCGAGCGCCACTCGGTCCATTTCTGTATGCAGCGGGCGCAAGCCCATGTGATTCATGCAAGGGCAGTTGAAAGGGCACAAGCCCTTGGCCCAATTGCCCTTCCTTTTTTTCCTCTGTTGGACTTGCTTTGTTCAACACAATTACAAGGGCAATTGGGGGACTGCTGGAGATGCTCTTAATATCCAAAGACAAAAATCAGTGTACAAAGAACCAAAAAACGAATATAACCCCAACTAAACGAGAAAATTTTTAGTGACCTAATAATACGGTTCGGTACATCAAGTGTTATAATACAAGGGTTGGATACTTGAAAAAAAAAATTCAACCGTTTATGTTATGACACTTGATCTACCGATCAGTATTTTTTCAACACACTGAAAAATTTCTCTAACCGAACCCAAAAGAAGAAAATAAATAGAAAGATTTAAAGCCCAAAAGTCGGCCCAGTTTCGAGCCCTGAAGCGGGAGCTCATTAGGGTTTCATCAAAAAAACAAGAGGGGGTATATAGAGCTGCAACTGTGAGAGTTTGTAGCTTCCACAGATCACAGAGAGCGAGCGGCTTCGGATTTCGGACTTCGGACTTGGGAGCAGTGAAGGAGAGGCGGCGGTGGTCGGCGGAGTTCACCTGAAATCAAGCTTACAACATGGTTCGTAGTTTCATTTTCCTCTGATAATTCCACACGAATTTGCTTTGAATCTTCATACCATCTGTTTCTTTTTGATTTCTGCATGTTTGATGCCGCCATTGATTTTAGAACTTGTATAATCTAGCTCTATTTGTGTATAGATTGAATCAATAGTTTGGACCTATTTCTGCTGCTGCTTCTTGTTTTTAGCTGATTTTTCCTAGTTAAAATTTTATGGGTAATTGTTTGTTTTTGCCAAGAGTTACTGGATAATTGTTAAATTAGGTTATTCGAAGCGAAAAATCTTTGATTTCTTATTCTTTGTAATTTAAATATTTTGGATTTTGTGAAATGTATTGGATATTCATATGGCTAAAATTGTGTTATTGGATCATCGTGTCTGCTAATTCTTTGATCGTTATGCGTTATAATTACAATGTTGAAGTGGGGTTGTTTTTAATTTTGTATTTTTTGGTTGCAACAGGCTCGTGGTTTGAAGAAACATTTGAAGAGGCTCAATGCCCCCAAGCATTGGATGCTCGACAAACTCGGTGGTGCATTTGTAAGTTATATTCTCTATGCATGTGTTTTTTTTTAACTGAATCGTGCAATGGTTGTAGTTCCTCTAATATTTTATGTGGTAATCGACTAATTCAGTTTTGGTTTCTTAATTTTATTGTTTAGGCTCCCAAGCCTTCGTCTGGACCTCACAAATCCAGGGAATGCCTGCCATTGGTTATCATCTTGCGTAATCGGTTGAAGTATGCTCTGACATACCGTGAGGTCATTTCCATTCTGATGCAACGACATGTTCTCGTTGATGGGAAAGTAAGGACAGATAAGACATATCCTTCTGGTTTCATGGGTATGCACAACGCTCTCTTCTATGATATATTGCTACTTCAGTTGTTCTTAACCATTACTCATGTTGTTATGTCAGCTCTATGATAATTAATTTGAACAATCCTCATGGACAACTAGCTACTTGGTTATCAATTGATGGCTGCTTTAGAGAACCTATTTTTAATTTCGACTGGTTTTCCATATAATAAGACATGTTTATGCTTTATCAATTAGCGAATGTTTCTACCATCATAGGAAGTATTTTGTAAGTTGGTTGGACATTTTAATTGGTGGAGAGTGACCAATGTGTGTCCTGGCATAGGAAACTTTCTTGCTCGTAATTTGGGATCTATTTGTGTGTTTAGTTGTGTTTTTTTTTATTTTTTTTTATTTTTTTCCATCTTAGGGTTCAGAATTTATCTATGACTTGTGAGAAGGAAAATTTATGAGCATTGTGCTTTATGTTTTCAGATGTCGTTTCAATCCCCAAGACAAATGAGAACTTCCGTCTTCTTTATGACACCAAGGGTCGGTTCCGTCTCCATTCAATCAGGGATGAAGAAGCAAAGGTTCTTTTCTTCATTCCTCTTGCATTTGTCTCATGGTGGTTTTCTTTGTTAAATTAACGTTGCTTTTCTGAATTGATATAGTCTTTATATATGAAAGAATTATTATGGTTGTCTGTACAAGATAACCCAGCACCTATACACAGTGTACTTGATAGAATTGATCAAACTAAGCAGACATGTTAAGACTACCACTTGCCCTGCTTTATTTTTTTTTTTCTTGATGAAAATATATGGAACCATTCAAAATTCACTGGCTGAAGATCTATTGTTCATGTGGATAAGTTTGTCTCATTTAATTGTCATTTCAAGTTTGTATATAGAAACGTCGTAAAAATGTATCAAAAGTTATGCTTTTATGGGATAACATAATTACTTGTTTTCGGCGTTTGCAAGTTATGGAATTGATGTATTAATGTTTTGATATTTGATTCATTAACTCTTGTAGTTCAAGCTCTGCAAAGTCCGATCTGTGCAGTTTGGACAGAAAGGCATTCCGTACATAAACACCTACGACGGGCGTACAATCCGTTACCCAGACCCTCTCATCAAGGCAAATGACACCATTAAGCTGGACTTGGAAACCAACAAGATCACTGACTTCATCAAGTTTGATGTTGGCAATGTGGTCATGGTGACTGGAGGAAGGAACAGGGGGCGTGTTGGAGTAATCAAGAACAGGGAGAAGCATAAGGGCAGCTTCGAGACAATCCACGTCCAGGATGCCAGTGGTCATGAGTTTGCAACTCGGTTGGGCAATGTGTTCACAATTGGCAAGGGGACCAAGCCATGGATAAGCCTTCCTAAGGGTAAGGGTATTAAGCTTACCATTATTGAAGAGGCCAAGAAGAGAGCGGCAGCACAAGCCACAGCCACGGCTTAAATTGTCGCGTTGAAAACAAGCTTTAAAATTATATGACGATTTTCACCTATGTTTTTGTAGTGGATACCTATTAACTTCGGATATTATGCTGCAAATTTTGTCTTGTTTATTTCTTTCACCCTTTCACATCTTGATACAAATAACTTTAGTTGTTGCACCGACTTTATGCTTATGTTATTTTGAAGTAATTTTGCTTTGTCACTTGGTTGTTTCTAGATTTCTTAGCCACCCTAGTTAAGAATGTTACATCGTTTTATGTTTACTGTTTATTCATCTGAAGTTTTGCCCCGCTGGCCGGCCCCTGTTATTCAACACCGGCTGCGGCTGGTGGCATTGGGTATTGACAAAGGGGACACCAGTGATTGCAATCTGAGGCTGGTGGCATTTGTCGATACCAGTGATTGCGATCTTTGTGAGAAATGGTGCAAGCAGGGAAAGCAATGTTGGTGATCCGGGGTGGGGGTTGATCAACATCTTATGTTTTACGACGTTCTGGTAGGGCGTTGTTGGAGATGCTTGGTCTTCCGAGTCGTCTTCTTCTTCGACAGCTATAGGGTTGTTCGGGTGATCGAAAAGGGGCTCAATATAAATAGCACATTGTTTGAATTGGACTTGGAACTCGCAGCAGCAACAGCATCTAATAATGAGACCTAGAATTGATGTGTACCTGTGTCCTTGTAGCTTGATACAGATTCGGCGCACTTATATTCTCACGAATATAGTTAAGGATGCTGAACTTGGTGCAAGAGATCCTGAACTATGCAGTGATTTAAGCAATCTTGTCTTTAGCTGTGATCGCTCAAGTACATAAGTAAGCAGTGGCAAGTGATCCTTTACCACAATGATGGAAAAAAGTTGAGCGTGGGTTCAAATCCCTTTGATGACTAATGTGACACCTAATCTAACAAAATCACTTTGGGTTCATTCAAGTACTTCAACATCATGTTTGAAATGTTTCAAAAAAAAAAAAAAAATTCGTGTTTGAGATATATGTATGCAAATGTACAAGAGTACTTGGTTTAGCGACAATGCAGTTGTGACTTTATTATAGGAAATTATGCGGTCAGTTCTCATGGATGATTATTTATAGAAGAAATTAGATCGATGGATGCAGTTTAGTAATGATGCATTTGGGTGTGTATTTGTTTTGTATTTTAGAGTGAAAAAAAAAAAATTGGAATTCATTTCACCATAAACTTGTCTCACGTGTAGTACCATTCCAACTTGACATCCAATTTCCGGCTTGAATTGGAATCCATTCCAAATTCCCAACAACCACAATCAAAAGATGGCGAACAGGTTAAATTTAAGTTCTGTAATTTCAGGGATACTATTTGTATTTGGGAAGCAGATTCTTCAATAAAAATAAGAGGCAAAAGAAAAGGTTTTGATCAGAAGCTGCAGGGAATCCTATATTTTTTTGTTGGTGGGAGTTTTGGGAATGTCAACTAAAACTTTAGGTCCACCGGATGCCACTTTACCTGCAAATGTTACGGCCATGAATTAACTCTCATCATATCATGCACCTTATCCATATGCAATGTTCCGCACAAACATAACAGAAACAAGAAAAAGTAGAAAAGTATGTCCCTCACCACATGGAGAAGATGCTTAGATCATCTTTTATTTTTATTTTTATTTATTTTTACCATTCAACCATACGTATGAAGTTAATTAGTTTTTTCCTCATATTTTTTTTTGGGGGGGTGGGGGGACTTTATACATTGTTTAACGATCTGGGCCGTTCAAACCTTACCTATTGTGGATTGTGCTAGTACACTATTTCTTCACCCGGGTGAACACCAGACCCAAATACTGTCACATCCCGGCCCAGGCAGGATCACTTCCCGAGTCCGCTCCACCACCGTAGCACGATATTGTCCGCTTTGGGCTTACCATTCCCTCACGGTTTTGTTTTTGGGAACTCACGAGCAACTTCCCAGTGGGTCACCCATCATGGGATTGCTCTAGCCCCCTTCTCGCTTAACTTCGGAGTTCCTACGGAACCCGAAGCCAGTGAGCTCCCAAAAGGTCTCGTGCTAGGAAGTGATGGGAATATACATATAAGAATCACTCCCCTGGACGATGTGGGATGTCACAAATACCCACCCTAAAAACCAAGAAATTATTGTGCTTCGAGCTACGTTCTTTAATATTTTTCAGTCCTTAGTGTGAATACTCGAGTGTGAATCCTCCCTTACATTGTTTAGATTAAGAGGAATGCTAGTAATATTCTCATATTGTAATGTAGTACGATGATCTCATTTGTTTATTTACGTAGTCATTATTTAAAGATTATCTGTGCAACAAAATTAATTAAATTCAAAGTTGTTTAGTCATTTTACATATATTTAATTAATAAACGAATCATGTTATCACTTAAACATTGAAATTTTATTAATGTTATTGAATGATCAAATAATTTTTAATTTGTTGATTATTTTTTGAACAATCGATATTATCTACACTAAGGGGAGGGGGTGAGTATAAGATCCCACATTGTCTGGGGTAGAGAAGGTGATATGCCTTATATGTACATGCCCACCTCCCTTTAGTAAGATGCGTTTTGGGTGGAAGCCCAAGAACAAATCCGTGAGGGCGTGACCCAAAGTGAACAATATCTTACTATGTGGACTGGGATGTGACAGTGAGAATCGAACCTAAGACCTCTCTCTTACCAGTGAAGATGAATACCACTAGACCTTAATACTAAGACCTCTATGACACACCCCGACCAAGATCAGGGCGTGCTGGCCGTCACACGGAGGTGACGTAACCATGTGCACGTGCGGAAGCTAATAAGACAGTAATATAAAAGTACGAATAATTAAAAACTAGCATACAAAGTACTAAAACAAGTGCTAGCGTAAGTGAGACACTAAGTTCAGAGCAAGTCTACAGCAGTCCAAAAGAAAAGATGCGACAATAGTACACCCGAGGGTGACCCTACGCTGGTGAGTATCTGTCAGAAAAGCCGGGAGAACCCTCTGGGAAACCACCGAAACTGCTAAGCAACTAGAACCTGGAGGGGCGCAAAACAAAAGCGTGAGTGGGCAAAACAAATCTTTTCTAAAACCATTTAGTAAAATACATTCTAACCCCTCGCCGTAAAACCTGTATACTTCCCAGAAAATAAACATATATACGTATGTATATAGATGTGCCAAACATGCTCAAGGGTATGCCAATCATGCTCAATAATATGCCATGTCGGAACCTCATAATGAAATGCAAGTGCTCAGGTATAAATCATAACAATAGCATGTAATCTGGCAGCCGGAGTCACCTAACGTGACATGTACGGCTGCATATAGAGCTCAAATCTCAAACTCAATAACTGAACCTGCCCACGAGTCGGAACCACCTAAAGTGGTCTGTACGACAGGCCTGGGTGTAATACATATGTACGCTCTAGTGCTACGATCACGTGAAGGCTGTGCGAATAATCGCGGGTCACCTACGAGTCGGAACCACCTAATGTGGTCTGTACGACAGGACTGTGCACCTAACTTGGATCCAAGCTGAGCGTGTGGTGCGGGAGGTGAACATCATGTGAAGGACTGTGCCCTACTCTGGACGGGAGCACTAACACCGGGGGTGCAGGTTATGAGCTCTCTAAGCATCTTAAACCGCTACTGAATGTAAATACGAATACCACTTACCTGGCACTTACCTGTGCGTCCACAGCACCCAACATGCATGTGTATGTGTATGCAACTAATAATGCGGCTAAGGGTGCATAATCAATAATAATAATATGCATGGCATAAGACACATAACCCTTTTTACTCAATTTCTGGGAAAAATAATTGTATATAGGTATATACGGAAAACAAAAGCCCACTCACTGGTATGTGGAAGGGTCGTAGCCCCCTTGCCTCGAGTGCGCACGCTCGTCCTCGGAATACGTGTCACCTATATGCGAAATAACTATAAAAACGTTAATTTAAAAGCACATAACCAACTTCATGTAATAACTTCTCATACATTGCTCAAAATGGACAAATGAATATACCAACGTGTTCTACACAACCTTAGGATCACAACCATATTTTTAGAAAAATTTTCCTCCGCCGCACGCGCCCCCACGCGCCCGCCACGCGCAGGCACGTGCGGTGCACACTGACGGCGTCAACTGACGCCGTGAGGAATATTCCGTTAGTTCTAACGGATTTCGTCAACGGCGTCAGGAATATTCCGTCAGATTTGACGGAATATTCCGTCACCTTCTCCGGCGAGCCTCCGGCGACGTCGCCGGCGCCGGAAAACAGGAAAAACTTCAAACTTCGTTTTCTCACTCGATTCTCAACCATTTTTCACGATTTTAACACCAAATTGAAGCCCTAGACTAGTAGAACACGTCCATACAAGTTTTAAGGGCTAAAAACCACTAGATCATACCTGTCCACACAAACCAAAACCGGCCAACTTCGAACCAGGCTATTCCGACGTCCAATTCCGTCTAACGAGTTACTCCGGGACTCCTGGGAACCTCACTAAGACATCTACGAGCTTCAAAATTCCAAAAACGTGCTAGATTAATGTTTGCATGAACAGTACACAAATCTGCCATTGTCGAAACGACGTGAAAACGACGGATTTCTTACCTGAAAATAGTACGATTGTGCTCCCACGAACTTCACGATCTCGACTGTGCCCTTAGTTTCTTCGATCTGTGATGATTTGGTGTAGTTGTGTGTGTGTCCGTACGAGTTCGAAGGAAGAAGAAGAAAGAAGGGAGCACGGGAGAGAGAGAGACAGGGAAAGTGACAGAGAAAGGGATAGAGACAGTGAGAGTGTGTGTGTGGCCCAGTACCTGCCAACACTACACCCAACCACCAAATAACATAACGAAACAAACTAGGGGTAGAAAGGTCATTTCACACGTACGTTCTAATAATCTCGGGATGGGATGTCACACTCTATCTTACCAGTGAAGATGAATACCACTAGACCGTAATACTAAGTGACTAATTTGTTGATTATTTAGATAGTTGATATGTAAAGAATGACCTAAAAATTAGACAATTCTGATCAACAAAGAATATTACATGATGAAAATGAGAGCCAATAAGACAAAGCCGATAGATCCGGTCAAGAAGATTGGTAGCACTCCCTTTAAATTAGATTTGTGAATATCAAGTGAAAACCTTAATTTTGTGAAAACAAACATAAACCCAGACTTTATATTAATTTATGATACGAATATCCCAAAAAGGTCAGAATCTAGAAGCAAAGGGCCAAAAAAAAAAAAAAAAAAACAAAAAAAACAAAAAACAAAAACAAAAACAAAAACAAAAATAACGAAAAATAATTAAAATATAGAATTAAGGACTGTGTTTCTTCTTGTGCATAAAGGCAGCTTTTATATCTCTGAGCGAAGAACTGACAGTACTCATCCACTTCAAGTGGAAAGAGGATTAGATAGACGGATAAATCATGGTCCATGGCTATGGAAGGGCTGGCCCGAACAGTCCTACCTGTACTGATTATTCTTCACAATCTTGTTAAAAGCAAAACAAATAATAGATGTGGTGATGTTGGTGGTGGTGGTCATCCACAACCATTGAAAGCTAATTCATCCCATACCCATACACTTGCCATTGCCCTTGCCCACCAGCACATGCTGCTTGTCTTCCACAATAGGTCCCTATTTCATCTCCCAAGCCCTCTTAGACTCCCACTAAAAGTTTTTCTCTGGACATGACGTTAAAGACCAGACGACTGTTGATAAGATGTCGATAATATTGGTAGATAAGATTGTTTTCCATAAGTTGCAAATTACATTATTGATGCAAAATCCGTCCTTTAAGAAAGAACAGACGTCATGCACAAATAATTTCCACTCTGATTAAATACACACAACAACTATATTACAAACTACAAACCATACATCTAGAGTTAGAGAATAAGCTTATTATGCTATAATTTGGATATTCCTAGCTATTCTATGCCATCTAAGCAAACATGTGTTTTCCATCAGAACTGTTGTGATCAAATCATGGGTGATGATGGTGAAGGAATGCAGTGGAGGTGCCTTGGGCAGGTGATCAAGTGGTCGTTAGTGAGGCCAGCTGCTTGCATGAAGGAGTGAATCACAGTGGGACCGACGTGCCTAAAACCCCTTCTAACCATGTCTTTGCTGATGGCCTCTGACTTGGAGTTCTTCACAGGTATCTTGTGGCATGACTTGTATTGGGTAGATATTGGTTTGTGATTCACAAATCCCCACAAGTACTTGTCAAATGATCCCACTTCCCTCTTTATCTGTAAAGTTGGTTTAAACTAAGACATCATATTCACATCAAAATCACTTTACTACGTTTTTTTTTTACTTTATGTCACGACCAGTAAAGGAAATGATTTCCACACACTCATTTTCACTGTTTGGACTCCTTTTATCAAATGGTTAGAAAGAAAGAGAGTCGAGCAGAAAAGGTGAAAAAAGTGCAGAAATCACTTCCTAACTAGTAAATGTGAAAAATGTATCAAATGTTTGATGGGGATTCTGATCCAGTTGTATCTCATAGTACCTCAAGAATTCTCTTAGCGTTGTCAACAGCTCCTCGAACAAGGCTTATATCTATGCCAGAATCAGAACACACTGATATTATCTTCTTTTCGCTAAATTTAGCCACAACATCTGCATCAAACCCTGAAAAAGCCTCCCTGCATAAAGAAACACTTAGATTAGTTAAGATTACAAAGTAGCTGTTGTTTAAGACTTCAAAAATACATTCCAGTGCGCCCAAAAGGTGCAGGTTTTTATCATAAAATGTCTCAAAGCTATTATTAGTGGAACCATTATAACATGCATATATAGATCTTAAGAAGAGTAATGAAATTTTGGAATCACACCCACCTCAACGTTTCTCTTCTCCTCAGGACTGAAGTCCAATCTGATCCCACTTGAGCACCAGTTAACAGTAGCAATTCAAGCAACATACTGTAAATGTGAGCAAGCAAAGTTAGCAATTTAGCTCCAAGGGAAATGTGTCCAAATAGATAAGGTTACAAGTTTTAATAAAAAAAAAAAAATTGGGGATTCAATCATATTTTTAATTAAAATATTAGAACCGGTTCTAGTTGTACATATTTTCCGTAGCTGCAAACATGTATGTGTGTTTGCGAGAGACAGATGGGATGAGAGAGAGAGAGAGACTTACTTGTCATCATGGACAGGAACTCCCCATTCTTCATCATGGTATGCAACATATATTGGGTCTGCAAGCAAACACATTTTTTCAACTTTTTTATTAACTTGATAACTTCAACAATTTGTCTATAGAAATTTAAAGTTCAAGTACTTCTGCTAAATTTTATACCTGAATTAGGGGTGATGAAACTGCATCGCTTTTTCTCTTGACTGAAATCACTCGGTTGTGAAGAATCAAGAGGAACAACTTTCCCTTCGTACTTGGCAGACTTTGTTCTTCCGTAATGCGCAATTCGCATCTTTCGCTGTTCTTGCATTGTTGCTACTTGCTCCCTCCTTGCAGTTGCTATGCTTCCTGGTGCCTCTACTATCAAAGACGATATATTCTTCAACACACTTTCAGCAGAAGGTGCAACGCAACTAGATTTCTTCAACTTTTTCACCAAATTTGTCGATTTGGTTGCACAACGAGGCGTCATTACAACCTTCTCAGCACTAGAATTCAGCTGATTGTGATCCTTACCTCGCTTAAACGCAGGCTGTCGAGGTGAAGGCAACTTGGGAGAGATAGGAGGAGAAAGTGAGGCCTTAGTTTTAGTAGTTGGAACTGGTGAAGGAAGAGGAGTTGGAACATTAGTTTCTTGGGAGCTTTTCTTAGGAGACTTTTTTTGTTCCAAGCTTGGAAATTGGTTGCCGGTTGGCTGGAGAACTGGACGCTGGTTGACCAGTTTCGCGGACATTGCAGAGACACTAACACTTCGTTGCAATTTCGGTTTCAAGGAACACATTTTTTATGATCTTAGGAAGATTAAAGATGAAGGAGAGGGTTTGATGATGATGAAGGTGAAGAGGTTAAGTAGGGTTTAGGGGATGAAATGGAATGGGGAGGATTTTATAGAAAAAAGTGGGGACAATGGGCAGGTTTTGGCTAAGTTGTAACATGGGTGGGTTAGGGTATGCCATAAGTAACCCTATTGTGAGGGTGAAAGTGACAACCTCCTAACGAAGTGAAGGATTATAACTGTAATTTTGGTGAGGCAAAAGAAGGGGTGCGCGGGGAGAGGATGGGGATTGTGGTGCCAATGCCAGCCTTCTTAGGGACCCTCTTTTTATTTTCTTCCCGGCACCTTTGTGACTTTACTGCTCAGACTCCATGCGTCCTCAATCCCAAGCTGGAGAGTGGGGTACATGAGAGTAACCAATCATTGTCTCTCTTTTGAGCTGGCGCAAAAGATTGTCAAGATTATGATATGCTAATCACACTTCAACCAATGCCTAGCTTTACGAAAATATCAGCTGTAACTAAAAGAGATTAAATGCGGTAGGTCGAAGCAAGAAGCTAGTTGTTTAATTGACTTAAGTGTCTACTTCTGTACTTCAGATTTTCTCATATCTTTTTCCTCAATATTGCTTGTATCAAAATAATCATAGGTTTTGAAGGCATTTTATTATATTTTTTTACACAAGCAAGACCAGAAAATAGGACTCAGATTTTAGTTTGAGTTCTTGGAACTAAAAAAGATTAAAGTTTATTACATGTTGAAGTGCACCCCTCATCACTGAAAAGTATTTCTTTCAATAGATTAGAAATTTTTTTGTCTTTTAATGCAACTAATATTAGAGAATGAGAATTCAAACAATCATGAATACAAGTTAAATTCTCTTAACTATGTGAATTACATGCCCCTTATAACAACAAAATATATTAGAATCCCAGCACTTATTCAAAATCTGAGTGATTGAAACAGTAAATTATTTTTGTAGTTAAGGAGTTAAGCTAGTAGGTCCTGCTCCGGTTGGGCAGGATAAATGGCCATGAAATTGTTTAGTAACTATCAACTGTGTCTAATTAAAAAATTGGATGGAAACAAGTATGCATATGGTCACTTTGAAGAAGCTTTAATATGTCATGTGCAGTTGAATCTGTGGGCCTTTGTCGTTTGAACCTTAAACGACATGCCCCATCAAAGTCTTCTGTCAATCCATCACATATAATTTAAAGAATATTGGAGAATTTTTCAAAGTGAAAACTATTGAGTGACATGTGAAGAATTTTGGAGAAGCAGCAACCTTATAATATTAATAAAAGTAGGAGAGGTGTCACACCATAGATGAATCAATGAAACTATATTTTCTGGCTTCGATGGAGCGATTATAAATCTGTAAACTTTGATGATATTATTATTTCAAAATGTTTGTTTAGATTATCACAATTCTTACATGTCAAGATTTAAATGAGAAGGAAACAAATGGATTTCAAATGATTCCTTGCATATAGTTATTTAAAATCCATTTCGTCTAAGTTATTTCAAATACATTTCATTCGATGCTTTCTAGTTTCGCAAATATACCCAGTCTTGGTGCCGAAACCAAATCCTTTATTTCAAATTTCTCAATCCAAATTAAGCCTAAGAAGATTATTCCTAACATTATTAGAGTTCTTTTGTTTTGGTTTTCTGTTCTTTTCTCTGGCCAGCAAAGAAGTTACCAACGTTGCTATGCAACTACGATGACACATACGCAACATCCAAAAAATGTTTGTTGGGATTGGCCTTAGAAACTAGGGTATCTCCTAGGGTTAACTTTATTTTGGGTAATGCAGCTCCTCTTGTAGGTTCACATGTTACTTCTGTGGATAACCTCCAAATTCATATAAATTCTTCAATCGAAATCACAAGATAACAAGCCATGTGTTTTAGTACCTCTAATGATAGAGATTTGTCAGTTGAGAAAATTTAGGCCAACAGACAGTGTTGTACAGTTGCCTTGAGTCACCTCTTTGGCCTATTAATTAATACAGAAAGCAACATTGTCAATACATCATTATTTTATCTTCCTCCCTAGTTACTATCTTTCGTATCCAACGGTATCAGATACCAATCTACATTGTGTAGTATAAACCGGTCTTTTCTCAATAGTAGATTACATGCATAAAAAGACTCTTAATAGCTATTTCCACATGATCAAAGAAACACAAATTTGTCAAGACAAAAAGGTTGGTTTTGGACATGATAAAATGCAGTGTTTTCATAAGGTGACTGGCAAATTTTAAGGCAATAATTTAGGAAAGCGAGATAAAGCACACAAACCATTAAAAACGTCGGGTCATTTTATTGTCCTTCGTACCAATAGTTGGATTTCTTCTATTTTTGAGAATGACAGAGAATACTTTCAGGAATTTTCAAATACATCATGATAATGTGATGGGATGTTCCTTGTTGTCTTTGAGAAAGATAAAAAAATGCATGCATTATTGTTTGTACCAAAAATCAAATACTGAAGTTGTCTTACAGACTTACCCTCTCAAATAGTTAAGGTTTAGAGACATGTTGTCACGAGGACATTGCACAAGGTAACCCCATCTATGATTGGATTGGACAAATAATAATTCACACACACATATATACATACAGGATTAAAATCCGGGGACATCTTTTTTACACACATTTTGACACTTATTTTGTAAGTCACTTTGTAATGTATTTCAACAATCTAAACCGTCTATATTTTAGTACATCATTCATAGATCATCCTCGCAAAGAACTAGACAAATCCAAAACCATTAAGACATTCATTTGTAGTGAAGAAAATGAACAAATATGGTTCTATAAAGAAACACTAAATCTAATCCAACTATCATATGATTTTAGATTTGAGTGAGTTTTGATAAACATGCTCTTTTAAAGAAGATCTAAAAATAAATTGTTCAAATCATTGAAATACGTGGACACCACAACAACGTGTCTTTGAATCCTAAAACCCTAAACCCTACACACACACACATACAACATGCCTCTAGACCTGTGTACGTGTGGGGTATGTAGTAGTGTATATCCTCAAAGGTATTTGGGACACCCTTAACTTGCTTGGAGGGAAAGAGAGCTATAGCTATAACATATGGGCTCAACATGCATGTGAATACTAGTCAAACCTAGTAATTACAAAACCATGTATGATATTCTTTTAAACCTGTTCCGGTATTGCACCTAGTAAAAATAAGAGATGCCAAGCACAATAGTTAACAGTACACGTGAGTGATTGTTAGTCATTTGTACGTGTGTACATTAACCTATGTGAAAAAGAGAGCTCACAATGCATCAACGACTAACAATCCTCAACATAGCTTGAATGAATGTCCCTAGCATAATATTTAACGATTATGCCGCTAGATCATCGTTACTTGATCACTCTTGGTTACTACTATAGCATGCCCGCCCGGATGTCAAGAAATTTTGGGGGTCAAAGGATATTTGGGTGATGGCTTAAATTCAAGGCATACATGATATTTTTGGAGCCTAATTAGAAGGGAATAAAAGGTTGGACAAGAAAAGAAAATAATAACTAACAAAAAATAATAATAATGTATGGCTGGCCTGAGTGATGAGTTGTTAGGAGGCACTCTTAATAACAACCGAAAGGAAAGGGCTTTAGTTGGAGAAATTTTTCCAAGTGCCGGGAACACCATGACACATGGTGTTCCCTCACACATTAGGATTTGACATCTTGGATATCCTTCAATTTTATATTTCAATAAATAAATAAAACCAAATCCTAATGAGTGAGGGAACACCATGTGTCATGGTGTTCCCGACACTTGGAAAAATTTCTCCTTTAGTTGCCCTTGTCCTTTTGTTCATCCCAGTTCCCATGCTCCAATCGAGGGAGGGTCAGAGGGTCATAGGCCAAATATAGCTCTGTGACAAAAAATTATGTCTAATTGAGAGGTCAAATGGTCATTGGGTTAAATATAATTTATTATTTTAATTAAATTAATATGGTTACTTATATTAAACTACTTCAATAATTTTTAGAGATGGAATGTCAATAATTTTTCGAGATGGAATGTCAATAATTTTACTTCTCGAATTTCGAGTGTCACGTGTCGATGTACGAGTAACTTTGCAGATTTCTTGTTGATAAGGAATCTCAATAATTTTAGATCTCGGATTTCTTTGGGCCAAAAGAAGCATAGAGTGGGCGTTTAAGTTTTATGTTGTTAAATGTTTTTTTTAATGTTATTTAATGTTGTTTAATGTTGTTTAATATTGTTTAATGTTACTTAATGTTATTTAATGTTATTTAATGGCTTAGGTAGTTATAGGAAAAAAAATTGTAAAAAAAAAAAAAAAAAAAAAAAAAAAATCAAATTTAACAGCTAGCTGACATCAGCAAGTAGCCATTGGGATTCAAAATGCTGGACCGGCCGTGGCTGGTTGGTTTGGGCCAGCCGATTAGCCCGATTCTCCAATTGTGGCCCGGGGGGGCTTATGAGCCTTTCGGCCTAGCCTTCAGTTGTAGACGGTTTTCGTGTCATTTCGGACTATTTTTGGCCTATGACCCTCTGGCTGGATCGGTTGAAAATGGCCTTAATTGTCGACGTTGTTGCTAGGCTGCTGGTGTCTCACAGGGGCCACTGCATTCTGTTTAATTAGAAAAGAACAATACATGAAAAATTAATTACAATTGAATTATGAATTGTGAATAGTAAGATAGCATAAAAAGGGATTCAAACTTGAGATGACAATGAACGCACAACGAATTTGGTTACGTCCAAGTCTGCAGTTCGATTGTTCTAATGGTTTTATAGTCACACATCTGTTGTAAAAAAGGACAGAAACAACACTAAGGATAAAACTAAGCGTGTGGGGGCAATATTTTAAGGTTTTTTTTAATTTTTTAATTTTTTTTATGGTAGAATTTGAACTTGTGATCTCTTCGACATTAAGAAGAGAAATATCAGTGAAATAATAGCTATTTTGTTTCATAACTACGTGTTAGTTTAGCGTTTTTCGAATTTTACAACCATCATTGATTCGAGGCAACACACACATAGTGTAACATCCCACATTGCCCAAGGGAGTGGATCCTATAAGCCTTATATGTATATTCCTATCTCTACTTAGCATGAGGCCTTTTGGGAGTTCACTGGCTTAGGGTTCCGTAGGAACTCCGAAGTTAAGTGAGTTTGGGCGAGAGCATTCCCAGAATGGGTGACCCACTGTGAAATTCTCGTGTGAGTTCCCAGAAACAAAACCGTGAGGGCGTGGTTGGGGCTCAAAGCGGACAATATCGTGCTACAATGGAGTCGAGTCAGGGATGTGGTGGGGACCCGGGCCAGGATGTGACAATTTAGTATCAGAGCTAATCCCTGGCCGAAAGTGTGCCAACGAGAACGTCAAGCCCCTAGGGTGGTGGATTGTAACATCCCACATCGCCCAGGATCCCCTACAAGGAAGTTCTCGTGTGAGTTCCTAGAAACAACCGTGAGGGCGTGATCGAGGCCCAAAATAAACAATATAATGCTACGGTGAAATCGAATCCGGAATGTGGTGGGGGCCCGAACCGGGTTGTGACACATAGGCCATAGCTGCATTATTATCTAAAGCACCACAAAGAAAACAAAATAAAAAGCGCGCACACACACAAACACACACACATATATATATATTCTTTGATTGCTATGTACAGGAAAGTCCCCCAACAAGATCCAATAATTCTGATATCTGTTTGTTTCTGCAAACTGTTAAACAACCCTTCACATCACAATCCCGCACTAGAACAGTAAAATTACACCAACTCTTGTCTTTGGCTGAAAAAAGGGATTACCTGCTTTTACTGACTCTAATTTGAAATACATTATGACTAGGAGAGCCGCTTTCCCACAGCTTTACTTCTGGTATCTTACCGCTAGATTGTAACTACGGAAATATTTGGATGCAATAGTCATGCTGCTAGATTGTAATACTGATTCACATGTTTTAACATGAGTGAATGACAATATAGATTCGATATGAAGCAAAACATGTTTCCAAAAAGAGGCACCTTTTCTCAAATTGTATATAGCAAGATGAATAAATAGTAGAGCTTGTTAGTTGTGGGTCTCTCCTAAAAAAACATACACACGAGTATATGTGGGAAAAGAGAAACCATGTATGATGTCCCATGATGACTTTTGACATGTTAAAAAAAGCAGATAAGTAAATAGGCAAAGATGAACAAAATTAGCTTCCTCTTCCAATGTTGTATGCTTCACTATGTTGAGTTTTTCGAAAGAAAGACGGTCCTCTGAAGCAAGAACTCGTTCCCCAGGTGCTGGTAGAGTCTAGTAATCCATCTGTGCCTTCACGACATCCACAATTGGAGCTCGACAGATTGGACATTTTCCGCTATTCCATTGCAACTCATGAGCACACTTGAGACAGGTGCACATGTGGCCACACCTGTAAATTTCAGAAATGGCGTCTCACAAGATGAGTACTATAGCCAACAAAAAACTGAAATGAAAAGATTTACACTCACATGGGAAGCCTTGGTTGGATAACAAGTTACCTGTACAAAAGTGAGTCGACTTTCACTTCGTGGCAAATGCAACAATTTCCTTTCTTTGGTAATCCATTTGCAGACCTTTTCCTCTCCGCTTGACCTGTAACATACAGAATAGTGTGCTGTCAAGAAACTGATCGAAAATAAGGAGTAATGCAGACACTCACACTTTGATTCTCGCTATTTTTGCTTTGAAAGAGTATTTAAAATTGTTCTAAAAAAAACAAATTAACAAGAGCAAGGATGTTTTTTAAAGACTTTTTCAGTTGATACATTTGTGAAAATTATGGTATTCATTTTAAATTGACCGAGGCCCTAAATTAAGAAAACGAATGAGTAGTACAACACGAACCTGAATGAACTTCCTGCTTCATGGATTGTTGCATTACCATTTGCATGTCTACACAGCTCTTAATTACTTTTCGTAGCTCCGACATCTCACGATTGAGTTGCTCCATCTGCCCCCTCATGTCATATATGAATTCCATTTCCTGCAAGTTCAGAAGTGTTATCTTAGATTCTTTACTGACCAATAAATTAAGAACTCAAAGTTGACGTAACTGTCGAGGAGAAAAAGTTAAACTCACAATTGAAGGATGACTTATAGGG